>NW_024070200.1:270211-300049 GCF_014754425.2 Oryx dammah
ACGGGCCCGTGAGCACGTGCTGGTGTGAGTACACGGGCCCGTGAGCAGGTGCTGGTGAGTACACGGGCCTGTGAGCAGGTGCTGGTGTGAGTACACGGGCCCGTGAGCACATGTTGGTTTGAGTATACAGGCCCGTGAGCTCATGTTGGTGTGAGTACATGGGCTCGTGAGCTCGTGTCGGTGTGCGTACACGGGCCCACAAGCAGGTGTCGGTGCAAGTACACAGGCCTGTGAGCACATGTTGGTGTGAGTACACGGCCACGAGCATGTGTCAGGGTGAGTGCATGTGGCTGTGAGCGTGTCAGTGTGCACTATGCAGCCATGTGAGCTAGTCTCCATCGCCTGTGTTCTGCCACACACACCCAACTCCTCCCAGAAGTGTTTCCTGACCAAGGTTTGACTCTAGATGAGCCTGGAATAGCTGTCCAGCCCCATCTGCAGCACCTCCTAACTTGGGGTACCTGCAACCCCAGCAGGCGGGGGCAGGGGCCCCGGCGGCCAGCCTGCAGCGCTCACAAGCTGTCCATGGGTGTGCACAGCTACACACAGCGCTCAGGGCTCTGTGCTACTTACCCAGGTAGGTGCCTACCAGAGAGATGGGCGGCAGAGAGAGGAAAGCACACAGTTAGCATGGGGCATGTACACACGGGGCCTGGGGCGGAGGCAGCCACAGGCCACAGAGGGCCAAGTTAGGGAGTTAAGGCCCCCTGGGGTCAGGGCCCTGGCCTAGCGCCGGCTCCTGCCATCTGCTGCCGCTCCGGCCGCCACACGGCACCCCAGTGAGTCTGAGCGCAGCCCCCAACACCCACCTGGGACCCAGGGCTGGGGCTGAAGTAGCTACGGGAACACGTGGATTTTGGAAAAACTGGCGGAAGTGAATAGAGTTTATCCCACTGCTATCAAGAGCTCTTTACAAGTCAAGCCCTAAACCCCAAGCCCTGTTGATAAGACCCGCTTCCCCTCCTGTGGGATGTGGGCAGACAAGTGGACCAGCCGCTCTGCTGAGACCAGGGACTGTGAGAACCCCCCAAGAATGGCTCGAGGGGAAGGGGGAGGTCAGCAAGGGGGCAAGGCTCAAGTGAGCTGGCGCCCCACCAAGGGGTCATAGGCAAGGCAGCAGGGGGCCTGGGGCGGGAAGAGCCTGTGTCCAGATGGAGTGAGAGGACCCGACCTCAGTGCCACCAGCTGACCCTCAGCAGGTGCCTGCCAGGCTCCTGGACACACTGAGACAGGCATGTCCAGGGGACCAGGCTGGGCCAGATAGCCACTGCCTCCCACCACCTCCCAGAGATCCGAGATCCAAGCCTGGGCCAGCCTCCTGGGCCGGCAGGTCTCCAGTCCTGAGACTGGGGGAAGGCTCCAGCCACGCCCACCCTGGCTGCCCATGACGCAGCGTGGGGGTGTCCATGCCGGGCCGGACCTTGCTGCTGGGAGGGGCTGGCGGGAGGAGCTGAGTGCGTCCCCCTAAGTTCCCCTTCTGCTGGTTCCGTTCACCTCCCCCTACCGACCCGTCCTGCCACAGGCTGACCGTTGGGGGCACTGGCCCCCACAAGGCTGAAATGCCCCTCGCTGGCACCGTGGTGATCCCTACTAGAGCAGCCCGGGACCGCTGGGCGGGTGAGGGAGCCACACTCCGGAAGCCAGTGCCAGCTGCGCCCAACAGCAGGGGAGCCCTGTGGTGGCCTCATGCCCCGACGCGAGCCCCCCACTTGGGACAGGGCCCACGGTCTCAGCCCCAGGTACACCTCGCCGTGGGGCCCCGGCCTGGGCCTTCCCTGGGCCTCGCAGACCCCCACCCAGCCATGCCGGCCACACCACAGCTCTGTCCCGTCGGTGCCCGAGGGGCCAGGGTCCCACAGCCCCCCACCAGGCAAGGCGCAGGCAAGGTCACAAGCACAGGGTGGGCGGCCACGCGAGCTCAGGCTGACGGCATGCGGGCGGGCAGCAGGGGCGCCAGGGCCGCCCGACAGAGGACAGTCCACTGACCGGCGCTGGGCCTGGACGGAAGGGCATTTCGTGAGCCAGGGCGCCCGGGTGGGGGCAGGGGCGGCCCCCGGGTCTCTGCCGAGTGACAGGTGGGCGCCGGGTTAGGGGCGCGGCCCAGCCCGCGTGGACTGCCCTGAGCCGTCCGCCGCACACACGTGAGCACAGCACACAGGCAGGCGCGGAGGGCCGGGCCTTACCCCTACTGGGCATCAAGAGGCGCTTCTTCACGTTGCCTGGCAGCGCCCGGCGGCAGGAAAGAGGAGAGAACACACAGTCAGCGGGCGCGGGCGTGGCGGGCGCCGGGCACCCCAGGCCCAGGGCCGTGCCGGCCGAGCCCCAGGCCCCGGACTCACCGTCGACCCCGTTGTGCTGCTCGTAGCCCCTCTTGCCCAGGATGGTGGGCGAGCCGTTGTTGATGACGGGGGCCGACTTGGCAGGGGTCAGGCCGCTGAGCACACCAGACACACTCTTCACTGGGTCGGGCTTGGGGGGGCGGGGGTGCGTCTCTGCAGGGCCAACACAGGCAAGTGGGCACAGGCCGCTCCTCAGCGGCAGCCCCACCACCCGGGAGGGTGTGGGCAGCCCAGGCCCGGTAGGCACGCCAGTGTGGCGCCCTGGGCACCCTGAGGGCAGCAACAGAGGCTGGGGCTAGACCCCTTGGTCCGGCCGACAGGCCCACCGGCGACCACCACCAGCCTGCAGGCTCCAGATCCCCACAAATGAGCAGGCCCCCTTAGCGGCCAGCGAGCTGACAGCCCAGGCTGGCCACTGGCCAGATGATAAACTAGGGTCTCCATCGGCTGACCACGGACAGGTCACCAGACCGGCTCCAGGAGGCGCAGGTCTACACCTACCAAGTGCCCCAGCCCTCAGCGGCTCTCAGAGGCCAGAGCCCAGATAGCAGGAGGGGCCACAGCCGCCTGCGTCTCCCAGCAGCCCGCCAGCTACGAGCGTCTTTCACAAAGGAAGGCGGGCACAGGGGGAGGGACCGAATCGTAGCCCAGCCCAGCAAAGCGGAGGGCCGCGGATAAGTGGGAGGCTCAAGGCCCCAGGCCGCCCCCGTGCGTCCCTCCTGGGGGCCACGCCTCCCACCCAGCCCGGAGCCCACCAGGGAGGGGACAGCATGGGGAAGACCACTCCGAATCCTCACAGGACCCTGCGGGCGGGCTCACCGAGGAACCGCAGCACGGCCTCCAAAGGCTTCCGCGTGGCCTGCTTCAGCACCAGCGGGCTCTGGGAGGCTTCCGGCAGCCGAGCCGTGCCTGCGAGGCGGGGGGGGGGGGGGGGGCGCCAGGGTCAGTGCGCGCGCCCGCCGGCAGCACCCCACCCCGCCCGCCCCGGGCACACTCACACTCGGCCTTGATGGCCGCGCCGTTGATGGGCGTGTAGGGGTGGCGGGCGGCGCGCCAGGGGCGCAGGATCTCGCGGCACAGGCGCCGGGCGATGCGCGTGAGCTTGGTGGTGTGCAGGTAGAAAGCCTGCCGCGTCTTCATCGCGAACTTGGGGCTCCCGCCGCTCCGCGCCGGGACGCCATGCGGGCTCTGCGGAAGGGGGCGCGCCGCCCCGACACAGCGCCATGACCGCGGGCCGGGCCGCAGGGCTGGGCGCGCGCGCGCGCGGGCGGGGCGCGGGGCGGGGCTTACCATGTTGCTGCGGTTGGGTCCCGGCCTCTCTCCATCTAACCGGGTTGGCATTTTCAAGCCACCATATTTCTTCCAATATGTCCAACAAGATGCGCAGAGGCGACACTGCATGTTAGGGGGACCCCAAGAATACCACTGGTAAGACTGGGTGGCTACGGACAACAAAGTTGAAAATAGACGGATTCTTAAGCAGAACCAGTGACGGCAAAGAGCATTCCACAGCTGTCGCCCGCCCACACCACCCCGGGCCCGGGCGCCGCGCTCCCCTCACTCCCCATCAGGGCTCCTCCAGGCAGAGTGCGACCCCCGCCCCCAGGCCGGTCCCCGGGACAGTGCAGGGGTGCCCAGGGCCGCGCGGACTAGGGTACGCCTGGGGGCACTTACTGTAACAGCTCTCGCAGGCCCGGCCAGCCCCAGGGCTCTGGCCTGGCGGCCCCGCGCCGTTCACCACGCCTGCCTTGACGTTGTTGACGCTGATCTGGTTCGGGTTTGGCTTGTTACTTGGGTAGGAGAGAGAGGGAGGGCGTTACAGGAGCACGGAGTCCCGGGCACACGGCTCTGGGACCCCAGCAGCCCCATCTGTACCCGCCTGGCCACAGGGCGGCTGCCAACCCTAGCTCTCTCCCCGCGGGCTTGGGTCAGAGTCAGACCCCAGGCGGGACGGCTTCCAGCCTCCGCGCCTGGTGCTGCCTGGCTGGCCGAGGGAAAGCCAGGGCAGGGTTCTGCCCTCCCACCACCCCGGCCATCCTGGGCTTCAAGGACAGGCCCCGAACTCGCCCAGACTCTGAGCCAGGGAGGCACCACCTGGCCACGTGAGGCCAGCAGCAGGCCTGGCCCACCCGGGGGCGTGGAGCCCCGGGGGCGGTGCTCTGGGGGTACACTTACTAGTTGGGGATATAAACTTGCTTCAACTTGCTCTCCGCTTCAGCCGCTTTCAAGCGTTTCTTAAAACACAGAACACAGGGTCAGAAGCGGGCAGCTGGGTCTGCAGAGCGGAGACCCGCCGCGCGGCCGGCCCTCACCTGCTGCACGTATCTGTCGGTGGTCTTCCACATGTAGTAGTACTCGATGATGCTGGTGAGCGACTTCCAGGGAAGCTGTGGGAGGGAGGCGGTCAGTGGGGGGTGGGGGGGTGGGCCCTCCTGGGCCCCGCCCAGGCTCGCCCTCTCCTGGGCAGACCGCATGGCAGAGAAGCCCTCCCCAGGTTCCCTTCCTGCCGCAGCGCCCGCGCCAGGCTGGCGGGCTGGCTGGCTGGGCGGGTGCTTCCGCCCCTGGTGCACAGTGCCAGGGAAAGGGGGCCGATGCAGGAGGCACCCAGGTCCCCTACCCCTCCAGGCTGCGGGCTGCACATGTGAGAACCCTCTGCTCCCGCTGTTCTGGCGTCACCCCCGGCTCACAGGCCAAGCCCAATCCAGCAAGGATTGCGCCGCCTGCAGGCCTGCCTCCCCTGAGCACCTTCACCCACAACATCCGCTGGGGTGAGCTGATCGCAGGCTACATGTCTCCTGCACCTGGGACGTCACACGGGAGCACGAGGTGCCCGGGACCTGTGGAGGGCGCGCTCTGCTTATTTCTGGTGGGGAGGCCTTGCCGCCCCGCTGAGGTTTTGGCACACTCTAGCATGTCGGTCAAGGGGCCAGCTCAGGGCTCGGCCTGCACCCATGGCACCAGGGCTCTGCAGGGCGCCCTGAGGGCCTCCGGGCCACACCTGTTCTCCACCTCCTGCAGTGAGCCCGGCGCCAGCTTCATCTGTTCCAGTGGAGATGCTGCTGGGCATTAGACGCGGGCAAGGCTGCTGCACCCCAGCCTCTCCCTAGGGCTCGCGGTCAGGCCGGCTCGGCTGCCCTGCTGCCGTCTCCGCACGGACCTGCTCCTCTGAGTGACCAGACGAGCTCAAGTGTGTTTTAGGGGCCGTGAGAGTGGGAGGGGCCCACTCAATTCCCACGCGCTCACTGGCGAACACTTCCAAGGACGTATGCGGAAGCTCAGCTGGTTAAAAACAACCAGACTCAACACGCCCGGGGCCTGAGGGCCAGGGAGGAGCTGGGCCTGTGCGCCTCCAACAGGTGAGGGGCAGGGGCAGAGAGCTGGGGAGCAGCGCGGCGCTGAGCCCGCCCCGCGGAACTCACAAAGTCTTGCTGAATGTCTGTGAAGTCCTTCCCGTACTTTTCCAGGGCCTCCTCAAAAAGGCTGGCCTCTGAGGCTGACCACTCCTCCATCTCGTCCCTGCAGAGCACGGGCCCGCCCTGCGGCACCAGGGCTGAGATGGCCTTGGCGACGTCATATACACTCCTGTGCAGCGTGTCCATGGCGTGGAACTGTGTAGGGCGGGAGGCAGGGTCACCTGGGCCCTGCGCTGGGACCTACCCCCAGCCCAGATGGCAGACACACTCGGGTCATGTGTGGAAGGCCACAGGCTCGGGCCTCTGGGGAGAATGTGGGGAGAGAGCCGTGGGCAGGTGGGGCCAGCCCGGGGCACGTGAGCCTCCTTCTGGGAGACTTGCTGCCCGAGACGGGGCGGGAGGAAGGAGCAGGGCGGCCCCAGGACGTGCAGGTCAGCCTGAGCCTGTGCGAAGACAGGGCTGCCACGTGGGGGCACTGAGAGCCCTGCCCTGGGTGGGGCCGTCCGTGCCCAAGGGGGGTTGGCCTGAGCAGACGTGCTGGGCCTTGCTTGGCCGGCGCCCGCTTACCAGGGTGATGTCCCGGGAGGCGGCCGCGGCGCTCATGTGCAGGCTGGGCTGCCGGACGGAGCTGCTGCAGTCCAGGGCCCGGGCAAAGGTGCCCACGGAGCTGGGGGGGGGGGCGGGGGGGGGGGAAGAGATGCTGACCGCTGGAGCAGACAAGCAGGAGGCCAGGCAGGCCGAGCCAGACATGCAGAGGGGCCCAGACTCGGCTGTCTCGGGGAGGAGCGCTCTGCTCTGGAGCTCGAGGACTCTGCCTGTCTCCGCAGAGCTCTTCTCACGAGACAGCCTTTGGGTTCCAGCGCTGGATGGCGCCCAGCCCAGGGCGGGGTTGGGGGGAGCATGCGGCCTGAGTGCTCACCGGAGCTGCCCGGTGGGGGCCAGGGCGGCAGCCTCAGCAAAGGCAGCTCCGCAGAGCACAGCCGCTCACGTCCAGGAGGGCTGGGCCTCAGCCACATCCGCCGAGCAGCCTCCGCCCAAGTTTGGAGCTGGACAGGCACCCTATCCCACCCCGCCGTCTGCGGAAAGAGCCCCGGCATGCTGGGGGGCCCTGAGCAGCCCCTCAGAGCCAGCTCCGCATGCAGGAAGGGCCAGGCCTCCCTCGCGACCACAAAAGGGTCGTGACAGAGCAGGCCCCGCCCCGCCCCGCCGGCCTCGTGTGCCCTTCGCTGGGCAACACCCCAAGGGACAGATGTCCCAGAACCCACCACAGGGTGGGCGAGCAGTCAAGGCCGTGCCAGCTTGTACCCTGCCTGCCCGGCACTCACCGGGCCACCACCAGGAACTGGTCAATCTGCTTGTCCACGAGCGGGTTGCGGGCCTCCCACACCTTGGTCTCCAGCTTGGACTGGTCTCGGCCGTCCTCCTCGCCTGTGGAGAAGGGGTGCCATGGGGTGAGGCCGCCGGAGCTGCGGGAGGAGCCCCGAGGCTCTTGTGAGAGCTTGGAGCCAGGGGTCCCCTTAGGGCCTGGCCTACTGGGGTGAAGAGGAAGCACTGCCTTCTGCAGGGAGGGAGTGAGTGAGTGAATCCAGGGCGGGGACACGGCACGTGTGTGCACACACAAAGCACACAGAAACACATACACAGGTACACGTGTACATACGTGCACACACAGAGAGACACAAGCACGCACACACACAGACGCGGTCTGGTCGGCGCTCCAGGGCAAGTGTGGCACAGGGCAAGCCTTCGCCTCTGGAGTGGGATCCGGGTCTGGGCCCCCGGGCGTCGGAGGAGCCACCGTGAGGGCACCGGCAGTGCAGCCGCTGGGGAAAGGGCGGGCAGTCCGGATCTGATCGGTTGAGCTTTTTACCCTAAGACGCCGCAGGGTTGGGTGCCACCGCGCCCAGCCCCCCATGCCAGCCCCTCACCACCAGTGCGCTGATGCCGGCTCAGCACAGACACTCGCCTACCACCCGGGGCCGAGGCCAGAGGCCTCGTCTCAGGGCATCTTCTCCGTCGGCCTGTGGGTGGCACGGGGGAGCCCAGGGCCCAGCCGTGGACGCTTCTATCCTGGGCAGCACCTGGGCCAAGGGCCAGTGTGCTCCAATCAGCAGGGGGGATGGGGCCACGAGCAGGGTCTGCAGAATGCCCACCCGGCGTGGCTGGGCTGGCATGGAGGACACGTCACACCCACCCTCAACTCGGGTGCCCGGGCTGAACACCTGCAGACACCCTCGGCCACGGTCACTCGGCAGGAACCCGCTTCCAGGCCCAGGACCCCTTTGCACTCGGGAAGCCCATGGAGCCTGGGGTGGGCGTGGGTCAGCAGGGCCGGCACGGCGGAAAGTCACTGGGGAGACACGTGCCCCCTCGCCCTGGGGAGGTTACCCTGGCAGGCTACAGGGGTGCGCCGGGCCAGGGGCCCACGGAAAGGAAGCCTGGCACCGCAGACGTGCAGGGCTGATCCAGGGATGGGGCGTGGAGATCTGAGAGCCTGGGGTGCCAGGTCTGTGGGACGCAATGGGGCGTCTGGCGGATGGGCATGGTGCACTCCCTCCTGGCGGCTACATGGCACTGAGACCCTCCCCGGGGAAGCCAGGGGCCCTCCCCTTGGATCTGGGCCCCAGCGACGTGGCCAGGCCCAGAGCCCCGGGTGCAGTGGCACCCCCGTCCCAGTGCCACGCCGGCTGGCGGGCAGTATCACGGCACACCCAGTGGCCGCCACACACACATTCACGGGCAGGGCACAGGTTCACACTGGCAGGGTCCATGCCGCAGAAGGCACGGGGAGACAGCAGGCTGAGGCTTTCGCCAGGGCCTCCGAGTCAGGAGCGGGAAAAGCCTGGGCTGTGGGCAGGGCTCGCTCAGGGCCCCTGAGAACAGAGGCTCAACCCCGTCGAGCGCCCAGGAGGTGGGCAACGTGAGCTCTTTGGACACTTGAGCCACCAGCGTCCTCCTGAGGCCTCACCAGGACGCCTGACCCTGGAGGGGTGTCCGTGCGGGAGATGCAGGGCAGGGGCCCCCAGGATGATGCGAGCGTTCACGGGGCCGGAGGGAGGGGCGGCCAGGCCCGCCTGCGACGGAGCTGGACACGCAGGGCGGACGGGGGAGCCGCCCCACCACCCGCTTCCCACGGATCAGCAGACAAGCAGGCGCCCCGAGATGGAGACCGAGGCCCTGGCAGGGAGGCAGGTGTGAGCGTGTGGGTGAGGTCCGAGTGAGGTGTGCCACACGTGTGTGCACACGGGCCAAGAGCAGGGCCCAGGACGAGCGGAGCAGCTGGGGGTCGGGAGGCGCGGCGGCCGCGGGGAGGGGGCTTCTGGGGATTCCTGCACAGAGGAGCCTGGGGTGCAGAGCAGAGGGGGAGCCAGGCCTGGCCCACGCCCCACAGACGTAGGAGACGCTCGCCAGGACCACCTGAGGATGAGAGAGGAGCGGCCACGTGCTCCACAAGGGACCCGGGGACCCCAGGCGGCCTGGGCACCTCACACGGGGCCAGCTCTGCGGGGACACCAGCTCCAAAGAGAGCAAGGTGCCCGAATGCCTCGAGGCCAAGTGCATGCGCGGTCCAGCTGCCAGACCCGCCTCACCGAGGCACATGAGCAGGACAGGAGAGGACAGGAGAGGACAGGATGCCCACGAGCGTGGACCCCCGCGGCCCCCTGCATCAGCCCCACTTGCCCGGGCAAGGCCGCCACCCAAGGGATGAGGGCCACTCACGGCAGGCCTGCTGTCAACCACGGGGCCCCTGCAGGAAGCAAGGCCTGGGGGGTCATCGGGGCCCGAGTTCCTCTGTGCTGTGTGCCTGGGGACAGACTGAGCTGCAGGAAGGGGTCAGGCCCGCCCGTGACCCCCGGGCTGCTGGAGGCCTGAGCGGGCAGGGGAGCCGGGCACTTCGTCCCCCAAGCACAGTGGCCTCGTGGACAGCACCGTCCACCAGAAGTCAGTGATACCAGCAATCACTCAAACGAGCTCTCTGAATAGAGAACTTTTAAAAAGTTATGAAAACAACTGCTAAGAGGAAACAAAGTCTCCAGGTAGTGTGGAGGGTCCAGTGACAGGCACTGGGGGTGCTGGGCCCGCCGCCCCCCCACCCACCTTCTTTCAGCAGGTCGGTGATGTCCGCCTGGTACCGGTTCCCCACCCGGATCTCCCCCTTGTCTGCCAGGAGGGTCTTCTGCTGGGGGTCGTAGACCAGGGAGTAGAAGAAGAAGTCCTGGAAAGCAGCGCGGGGCGGGGCTGTCAGCACACAGCGCCACAGCCGCGCGGGCTCAGGGCGCAGGCCCGGCGGCTGCGGGCAGCTCCCCAAACCGCCTCGAGCCCGTCAGCAGCAAGTCTGA
Organism: Oryx dammah; assembly: GCF_014754425.2. Lineage (NCBI taxonomy): Eukaryota > Metazoa > Chordata > Mammalia > Artiodactyla > Bovidae > Oryx > Oryx dammah. Next base: position 280,304 of record NW_024070200.1, read on the forward strand.
AAACTTAGTTTATAGAAGCATTTAACAGCAACAGAACTCCAAAGACATCTGGGGAGACAGATTCTGGGCTCAGCCTCGGAGGAGACGGCAGGGTTCCCGTGCAGCTGTCACAGGAGACACACACAGAGCAGCCACGTAACAGAACGTCCCGGGCCTGGCGCCCAGAGCTGGCTGCCCCCAGCCCGTGGGCACCTTCCTTGGCCCCCAGCCCGTGGGCACCTTCCTTGGCCCCCAGAGCTGGCTGCCCCCAGCCCATGGGCACCTTCCTTGGCCCCCAGCCCGTGGGCACCTTCCTTGGCCCCCAGGAAGCCGCATAGAGCTGGCCTGGGCCGCTTCTCGAGAGCAAGCCTGCCACCCAGGGCTTCCCCTGGGGCCTCACTGTATCCTGCAGGGTCTACCTGGCCCCGCGCCCCCACTGTGCCTCTGACTCCGCTGTGGCTGTGCCTCCACAGCCCTCAGCCCCAGGCGGCAGCGGGCAGGGGCTGCCCTGCATCAGGGCCGAGGGCTCCTGGGCATAGGCCCTGCGGGCTGCAGCTGTGTGCCTGTGCTGCCAGCCGCTCGCTGGGGCCACCCCCCTCTCCTCAGAGGCACCCACTCCCCAGACGGGTGAAGGAGAAAAGCAGAAAACGCCCGCTGTGCACCCTAGAGGCACACGCAGGTGCTGTAGCAGGGCCCACGCGCCTCCAGAGGCTGTTCACAGCCCCACAGCACTGCTCGGGCGGCTGCCTCTGGGGGCCTTTCCAAACTGCAGGCCACGCGTCCGCTCCCCAGGGGAAGCTGCCTGGGGCCACGGCCCCGCTCTGCCCACCACCTTCCCAGGCCACACCAGGCCTCCCGCAGGCAGGGGCTCCCAGGGGCCCGGGCTGCCCCGGCGGCTCCTCTGTGCCGACTCCAGGCTGTCACCTGGCGGTTCTCCAACCTCCTGAGTCAGGCATCAGGGAGGCCGCACACCAGGCCGCCCTCGCTGGATCGCTGGACCGCTGGCACCGGCGGCCACCTGCGCTCCCCGTCCACACCACCCCCTCCGCTCACTCCTCGGGGCCCCGGGAGAGCCTGGCCTTGCCTGGGGAGGTGCCGCCTGCAGGGGTCCATGGGCAGGTCCCCTGGGAGCCAGCGGCACGTGTCCTCTTGGCCATGCCCTGACCTGCCCTTGCAGGGTAACGCCCGAGCCCCGCTGTGGCGACCCCTGTGGGCCCACCAGCTTCCCTGGAGATGCGTCTTGCTGCTCCGGGGACAGGCGCGTATCCTCTGGAGACGGCTCTGATCATCGTTTCTCGGGTGAGGGGACGATGGACAACAAGCCCTCCAGAACCACCCACCCTGGGGGTCACAGCGGGAGGGACGGCAGCCACAGGGTGAGGAGCTCGGGCATCACCGCAAGGCCCGTCCACCGGTGGGACGAGGTCAGTCCCCTGGCCCTTGCAGCACTGACGACCCCTGTTTCACAAACTCAGATGCTTCCGGCTACCCGGCCAGCAATGCTGGGTCGGCACAGTGTGGCCGGGACACGGCGGCCAGGACGGCTGGGTGGGCACCCGCCTGCTGGGGAAGCCCAGACAACAACCAGGGCAGCTGCCACAGGCCGCCCCGCCCCCAGCAGGACAAGCTGTGCCCCTTGGGGGGCGGGGAGCCTCACCTCCCGCTCCAGGTAGGACTTGAGGGACTCAGTCTCGTTCAGCAAAGTGACGCTGCACTTCCCCCTGCGAGGACACAGGAGGGTGGGCGTCAGGGTGGGCGGGTGCCCCCGTGCCCACCCAGGCCTGCAGCACCTGGCGTTCAGTCCCTGCCCTGGTCCCCGCCCCAGGCCTGCGGTACCTGACCTGTGCTCCCTGCCCAGGCCTGTGGTACTGACGTGCAGTCCCCGCTCGAGCCTAGGGTACCTGACCTGTGCTCCCCGCCCAGGCCTGCGGTACCTGATGTGCGTGGCAGGCAGGGACTCCAACTGTCTAGACAGGAACAGCTCCCGATGCCGCAGCTGGTGCTTGAGCTTCTCAGGCAGGTCCACCATCTCCGGGTTCTCCATCTCCTCCTCTATTTCTCCTGAAGGACAGAGAGGACGTGGACTCGGGCCACCGAACAGACCCACCCGCTGGCTCCCCCGGCCCCTGCCCCTCAGGGGGCCCCGGCAGGCGCTCTAGCCCAGCCGCCCCGCCGCCCCAGCAGCCCGCAGCCGGGGAGTCTCATCAGGAAGGAGGACGTGTCCTGAGCCAGCCGGGGGGAGACAGGGAGACGAGGCGGCCGCTACTGCACGTCCAGGGCCAGGGGGCAGAGACCCCACAGCCATGTCCCGTGCCTTCCCTGCACCGGAACCCCCTCAAGGCCAAGCTGCAGGGGCCTCCGCAGGCCCACCTCACCGCAGGCAAGCAGGGATAGGCATGCAGCCCGGCGCACAGGCGCCAGGACTCTCCTGCAAGGGCGGTTCTTACCTTCCTCGCCGGTGTCGGCCCCCGATCCGGTCTTATAGCAGACTGACAGGGCTATACAGCAGACAGACAGACAGCGCCCAGACAGCAGGTCAGCCTCAGCGCCCGGCCTGGCTGAGGGGGTGAGGCTGGGAGGCAAGGTGGACAGGAGCCCACAGACCACCCAGCCAAAGCCAGAGGACATGCCACCTAGCTGACCTCGGCCCTGCCCACCCCTTTGCCCACGCCACCCACGCCTCCAAGCAGAGCCCAGACCAGCCTGGGCTGGCCTGTCTGGGCAAAGTCGGAGGGAGGCAGACCTTCCGGAGAAGCAGGCCCGGGGCACCAGGTGGGGGCGGGATGGGTCCCCAAGCCAGATCAGCGGCACAGCTTCCTGCCTGGGGTCCTCGGCCACCCCCCATGGCTGGGACACTGGCGCCCACAGGGAGAGCCTGGAAGTCTGGCATGTGGGGGACAGCGGGGGGCCTTCAGGATGTGGACTCGGCACAGGCAGGCCTGGGGCAGGGGTGCCCTTGGCAGTGGTGGTCTGGGGCTACGCAGGGGGACAGAGAAAGCCAAGCCCACAGCCAGAGGACCCTCCACCCCGAGGCCCCCAGGAGGCTGCATGGAGCACGCTCAGGCCCCTGTGCGGCCTGCAGCCCTCTGCTGCCCCCCTGTGGTGGGTGCGCAGGGACCCACGCCGCCGCCCACACGTCCACAGCTCACAGCAGCCAGCGGGGCCGGGGTGCAGGCAGCTGGGGAGGAGGCCGGGCCAGGCTATCTGGGCGGGGTCCACAGGGACCTGGGCACCCACGCACACTGCCACCACGTCACACCCTGCCCACCCCTGGGAACCCCAGGGCAGCCCCACGCAAGGGCGTCACCCGCACTCAGACGGCCCCCAGCCCACACTGGTGCTCATACCATCCAGGGGCAGCATCGCCGGCCCAGCAGAGCAGCAAGGAGCCGGGGCCAGAGACAGGCCCTGGGGGCCCATATCACAGCCGCAGACCTCGCCCTCCTCACGCTGACACAGGCCCAACCAGGGCTCCCAACCGTCAGCAACACGAGGAGCGGCCAGGAGCCACACTGCGGCCTCAGGGGCAGCCAGGGCTTCGGCCAGGCTGACTCCTGCCCCCAGGAGACCAGGAGTCTCTGCACGGCTCTGCAGCCACAGACATGAGTGGGCTATGGTGCCCAGCATCAAGGAACCCAGGGGCACACAGCCCCTGGGGCCAAAGCCCCTCCCTCTGGGATCCAGAGAGTCCTGGCCTTGGGCTCAGAGCTGGGGCCTCACCCACACACCCCACCAGTTCCCCTGAGCCCCGCACTCGCTCTGGGGTTCCTGGAAGGACCTGTCCCATGCCCACTGCTCCTCAGGCAAGGTCCGGCTCTCAGGACAGCTCTGCGGGAGGCCCACGCACCTGTGAGCAGGGCCGGGCAGGCAGCCCGAGGCCTGCAGACCCGGTGAGGGCGTTCCTGCTCTGGGGAGGCCCCCGGGCCCGGGGCATCTGTGCTGGCGGGGCGGGGCGCGAGCTCGTGCCTCGGGTTCCAGGCCCAGAAGCAGCTTTAGCAGCAGACCCGACCACGCCGTGGGCGCCCACCCGGCCTCCGTCCCTCCTGCCAGAAGAGGCCTGAGTCTCCTTCCCGTTCCCCTGGGGCTGGGCCAGGTCCCAGGCAACAGGGTGGACCTGTGTCCAGCCTGGCCCCATGAGACGGACGGTCCTGGGGAGACGGAGGCCCTGCCCTGAGCTGGGCGTGAGGGCCTCCCCAGCCCCGCCAGCTCCCTCCTTCGGGGGGACCCACTCCCCGCAGGTCTCGTGACCTAACGCTTGGGCAAGCTCCCCTGGGGCCCAAGGGCAGGAGAGCTGGGCCTGTGGACACAGCCGCCACCATGAGCAGAGGGCCAGGGCTGCAGTCACTCAGGGCTGGGCACAGACACGGGAGACTGCCCACCACTGGCTATGCCCGGGCCACACAGACCCCCGGCCTGCCTCAGGGCCCTGGCCGTCAGGATGGCACAGATGGGGCCGGGCCCACTACCACCACACCTCCAGGACCCAGCTCCTCTGCTCCGCACCGGGAGGCCGCAGGCAGCACCGGGCTGGTGGGCACAGGCTCTGGGAGGGCCCAGTGGCCCTGAACCCCACCCCTGCCCCTCTGGGCAGAGCACCAGGTCCTGCACTGGACGGAGGCTCGTGCCACAAGGACGCTGTTGATAGGAGGTATGCACACGTGCACGCGGGCTGGAACCCACAGGTGGAGCCCGCCCCCACCGGAGGCGCCCACCCTGCGTGGCCCACCCCCAGGCCTGAGCCCAGGCCTCTGACCCCTGCACTGTACAAGAGGCGGTCCAAGCGAGCACAGGGACAGCGCCCCCGCCCCCGGCGGAAGTGTCGCGGCACGCGGGAGGACTCACTGGCGTGCTTGTCGGCCAGGGCGATGAGGCTGCTGGAGATGTCGCGGCGCCGGTAAAAGCACACCACCTTGGCTTCCACGTTCCCGCTGGCCGTCTGCAACAGCAAGCGGGCCCTGAGCGCCCTCGCAGGGGCGGCCCCACGCAGGGCCTCGGGCGGGGGCAGGGGCCAGCACAGGGAGCCGGGCCCCCACGCGGAGCCTGCGCCCCGAGCTAAGGGACGGGGCACGCCAGCCAGGGCAGGGGGAGGCTCAGCGGACCTAAAGCCGCCCGCGCCCTGCGAGCGGGCACCAGACAGGCACGACTGAGGACGGGGTGCCGGTCCCGGCCGCCCCATGAGCAGAGCCCGAGCCTCGAGGGACGCGGGCACCTGGGCAGGAGCGGTCACCAGGGCCCGGGGCAATCTGGCTGCCAAGGCCCACGAGGCCCCGACCGAGCGGCAGCCAGGACGCAGCAGGGCCGGGGCGCTCGCCTCCCCTGGAGGAGACCGTTTAAACTAACAGCGTTCACGGCGTTTTTAACAGTAATACAAGGGCGGTATCACAACCCTAATCTTCGCAGAATTTAAAATATTGCAGAAATTTTCACACTAGGTTAAATAAAGTCTCTTTACACAAAGCATTTAACTTCTAGTTATTCAACTCCATTAGACCAGGAACCTTTCAAGGAAGTCTTCAGAGCTTTTCGCGTTCCTGACGTAAAGTAAGTGTTACCCTCCCTGCTGCTTTACAAGATCGCCACAGAGACTTCGGAGGGCACACAGCCTCTCTCCAGCCTACGAGAGAGTGATGAAAACTGAGATGTCTCCAGGGAAAACTAAGGTCCAGAATGCTTGCAGGTGGCACGCCCGTCCTGAGCATGGCCAGGCCCATCGGGACGCAGTCTGCAGGACTCACGGGTGTCCCGAGTTTTGCGCACTGGGATTTCCAGACCAAAAAGCAATCGCTAGAAAGTCTGGAGGCCATCCGCCGAGCTGGGGAGGACGAGGGGCCTCTGACAGACACAGATATCCGGCACCTCAACAGGACGGCAGCAGCGACTGGACGGAGCCGGGAGGCCAACCACGCAGCAGCCGGGCTCACGTCTTCAGGGCTCCATCACTGAGCGCGCCCCCAGGGGGCCCTGCCCGGGAGCAGACGCCCTGTGGGCTCCTCCGCCAGGATGACAGTGCGGCGCGCAGGGGATGCCCTGTCAGGCTTGGCGACACCTACTTGTGCCCCTTGCTGGACTTGGCGGAGATTCCCACACCCAGGTTCTGACCTCAGTCTGAAATCTGCCTTCTAATTCCTGGGGGGAGCCCGCCGGGCCCCCCCACACCCCCGCCCCGAGGGTCTGCCCCTCCCACCCGCACAGCAGGCCTCTCCCTGCCCTTTCAAAACAGTCATCTGCTCCAGCAGCGGAAAGACTTAATTTTCCACGGAGTTAAGGCAGATTCGATACAAACCCAATCAAACTCCTAAGAAGAAAACTCAACAATCCCTTCGCAAGCTCATGAAAGCCCCAAATCCTGGGAGAGCCAGGGGACGGGGTGGCAGGCGCAGCTCGAGGAGGGTTTGCGGGGTCAGAGGGGAGAGAGCGAGCCAGCAGAGACGCAGACCCCAACCCACAGGATGACAGCAACTGCGCTTTTCTTAAAGAAAGCTCACTGTCCACTTGCTCTCCTTGACAGAGGAGCAGCAAAGCGTGGGGGTGGCCCTGCCTGCCACGCGACCACTCCCCTCCGCCCGTCACAGGTCACTCCAGGGTCTGCTCCACCCACTGGGACCCCCGCACCACCCCAGGCCGCTCCGGGGGGCTGGCGTGGAGACGGGCCAGACACCTGCAGGGCACCCTTCCACGGGGGCGTCCGCTGTCCTGGGGCTGGGCAGGCCTGCGGCTCTGGGAGGAAGGCCGTGAGGGCAGGTGGGGTGGGGGAGCATTTCCTCGGTCGCTTCTCCGCCTGCGAAGCCCCTGTCCCTCTGACCCTTGCTGGCTGGCCGCTGGGCCCCCGGAGGAGCCTCCACTTGGCTGACTTCTCTCTCTGTGATTTCGTCCCAGCTTCCACGAGCACCTTCCAGGGCTCACTTCTCACCGAGTCTCCCAGCCCCACCAGCCGCAGCCGTGGCCGCGTCCCTGAGGGTGCCTGGCACACCTGGCCTGTCTCCCTCGCCAGCTGCGCCCGCGTCAGCCCTGTCCCCAGCCGTCGTGACGGGCCTCACGAGGAAGCTACCTTCCGTCTTCCCGCCCCCCAGGCCGCCGGCCAAGGGCAGGCGTTTCGCGGGGACAGCGGCTCAGGCCTGAGCCCGGAGCTCGCCCTTCCCCACCTCCCACGTGCGTGAGGCTGCCGGGGCCCCGGCCACCGTCAGGTAAGAGCCCTCCGGCCGACCGGCCCGCGGCCCCTGCCTGAGCCGCCCTCGCCCAGGCTGCGACCACCCCTCCAGCCAGGACCGAGCCCCGTGCCCCAGGGCAGGGAGGCGGGGAGGGCACGGGGCTGAGGGCCAGCCAGACCGCGGCAGAAGGCCGTGCGCCCTGGCTCCTGCGATCGGCCCTCCCCCGCCCCACCTGCAGAGGCCCCGGGGCTGCCATGGGCAGGGGTCAAGGGGGAGGGCCGCAGCCAGAGCAAGGGCACCACGGCCGCCCTGAGACCCCAGCCGAGGAGACGCCGGGGGCAGAGGCCTGGCCCTGAGCTCTGGCGCCAGTGCCCACCACATGGGGGTGACTACCTGATCCCGTCGCAGCAGCGGGCACGGGGGGGGGGGGGGGGGGCCCCTCTTGCCCTGTGGCCCCAGCAGGCGGTGAGCAGGGGGCAGGGGAGGTGCCCCAGGGCCCAGGCTCCAACAGCGAGGCCACCCCACGGCACATCCTGGCCAGGCCCCAGCCCCCGCCCGAGGCCATCCGGGAACACCAGCTCACTGCAGCCAGCCCCGGGCTGGGACTCCGGGGGCCCTGACTTCCCACCCATGCCTGGTCCTGGTGAGCGTGGTTGTGGGGCTGGGGTGCAGCCGCAGCCAAGTCTGATCCTTGGGGGATAAGTGCCCTGACCGGCCCAGCATGGAGGCCCCACAAGGCAACCCCTCGCCTGCACGGCGACATGGAGCTTCTCGGAGGGCTGCTCCGGGGAGGGGGCCGCAGCCACCCCCGCAGGAACCTAGGAGGGAGGAGCAGCAGGCCCCAGGGCTGCTGACCGGGCTCCACAGTAGCTGAGGAGGAGGCGTGCTCGGAGGCCCCAGAACCCCCGCCCATGCGGCCAACCAGGTGGCCTGCAGGAGCGGCGGGGTGGCTCCCGGGGCTGGCATGTTCTGCAGGGACAGGGACCCCTCCTCCGACCGGGAGCCGGCTCCCACCGCAGCCCCGGGGCTGGAAGGGCTCAGGAGCGCCCGCCCAGGACACTGCCGGTGTGGGGCGGGCAGGGAGATGGGCAGGGGCGTCCCCACCTCGGCGAGGCCAGCAGAGACCCCAAGGAAGGGGCTCCAGGAGGACCCCCGGCAGGGACGGGTACACGCTACCTTGTTGAGCTCCTCGATCCTCCGGATCAGGTACGGGTTGCTGGAGGAGTTCTCGAAGTAGACGTAGTCTGCAAAGGGGTTGTGGGGAGAGCATGTCAGCTGTGAGGAGCCCCTCACCCGCCCCAGGGTCCTCGCTATGGGGGCGGGTAAGCTGAGGCAGGGTCGCTGCTCCAGGCGGGAGTCCACAGCCCGCCCCCGGGACATCTTCGCAGTGTGTGGGGGGGCACCTGGGTCGGATGGGGGGGGGAGCCCAGAGACGTCAGCACAGGGAAAGGCTGCCAGACCCCACCCCACCCCACCCCACCCCACGCACACCAGTCCCAGCCCTGGCAAACCACCACCTTCCCTGGAAAGACAGATGCGCTGGACGGGGTCCTGGACTCCCGCGGGGGCGGGAGGAGACCGGGCACCCAGGGGAGCGGGGTCCCAGGCCTCAGGTCAGTGCAAACTCCCCTCACAGAAGGTCGTTTCCCCAAAGCCCTGGGGTGGGCGCAGGGAGGCCTGCAGTGGGAGCGGGGGGCCTGCCCGGGGAAGCCCAGGACAGCCACCAGGCCACCGGCTGCCAGCCCAGCCGTGGGCCCTAGCCTGCCCCGCGCGCCCACAGGGGATGGCTGCCCCGCTGGACTCTGCTGAGGCTCCCACACGGCCCAGTTGACCCCGGATGGACAGTTCCCCAGAGGGGTCACAGCAGGGGTGTGCCCATCCGTGCTGACGGGGCGGCGGCTGGCCACGCGGGGGGCGGGCTTTATCCCATGCAGATTTGTTCAGTAAAGCCGTTTTTACAGAAAGGCCTCAGATCAACCATCTAAGCTTTCACTCTAAGAAACCAGATGATAAGCAACTTAAACCTGAAAGAATCGCTCCTACACGGCAGGAACCAGAAACAGCCCACACGCCCCCAGGTGCCGTGTGTCCAGGGCAGCGCCCAGCTCCCTGGACCGGGGCCGGGGCGGGGCGGGGGGGCGGCGGCGGAGGGGTTGGGGCCACACTCCCAGGGACCCCGCACTCCGGAGGGTGGGCTTCAAGGTGGGCACAGACACGGGGCAGGAGAGGGGTGGGCCCAGCAGCCTCACCCTGAGCAGCCACGGGGGGACAGGGGGCTGCAGGGACACCCACGAAGAACCCGACTTGAGAAGCGACAGCCTAGCAGGGACACAAAGAAAAAAGAACCCCCTGAACCCCCTCCAAATACAGAGGGAAAGCCGACCACAGGTCCACGCACTCCCCCCGCAGCACTGGAGGAGAGGCCTGGGGCTCAGGAGGCCCCAACACCCCCGCTGGCACCCCAGGGACCACAGCATGGAGCCCCCCCACCCCAGGGCGCAACCTCTGCAAGGCCAGGCCGGCAGCCTGGATGGGGCCACACCCCCAGCCCGGGGGTCACAGCGGCGGAATAAGGACGAAAAGCCACCTAGCCGCCTCAGCCGACGACACCTGAACAGCTCCTGGTTAAAACTCAGATGCAAACCAGGAGTCCAAGGAACATCCTCGCCTGCTAGCAGGCTTCTCCAGAGTCTATAGCGATGCCACCTTTACTGACAGACCCGGGGCCGGGCACCGGCCGCCCCCTGCTGCTCACCCACAGGACCCAGCCGGCTGCACCAGCAGCAAGAGTAAGTACTCAAGGCACGCAGGTTGGAAAGGAAGAGAGAGACGCTCTCCGTGCAGACGCCGTGGCTGTCCACAGAGAAATTCCCGGTCGACCCAACAGCTGCCAGCACTGAGAGGCTGGGGCCGCCCCGGCCTCTCAGTGGGCTGGAAGGACCCCAGCTGCCCGCGGCCAGGGTGGCCTGCTCCATAAACCTGCTTTCTCTTGTCAGAAGAAAGCAGCTCACGAGGGAGGGTTTAGCAAGCTCACAGGATACAAAAGTCTATCAGAAGCACCATCTACAGGAACCCCCTGGTGGTCCAGTGGTTAAGAATCTGCCGGCCAACAGAGGGGACGCAGGGTCCACCCTCGGTCTAGGAGGCCGGCGTGTGTCACGGGGCGGCTAGGCCCACGCGCCGCAGGAGAAGGCACGCCGTGAGGCCGTGCAGCAAGCGTGCCGGAGGAGCCCTGGTCGCCACGGCCAGAGAGAGCCCACCAGCAGCAGCCACGGTCCCACAGAGCCACGAGCCAGCACACTGACAAATAAACTAAGTACCACTAAAACTTCAGTACTGAGGTATCAGTTTAATAATCTACGAATCTTTAAAGATCAGAAGTCCTGCGCAAAGACCTGCATGCTGAAAACTACAAAACTCTAGTGAGAAAAACCGACAAAGTCTACACAAGCAGTAACGTATGAGGCACCATTAGAACACAGACCGTGAACCTTTTCCGGCCAAGGGCCCGACGGTGAGGACTGCAGGCCTCGCGGGACAGGAAGCGAAACCAAAGACCCCGCCAGGTTATTCGTCCACAGGACCCATTTCCACAGACGTTTTGCCAACGAAATCTAAAATAAACAACTGAATGCACTTTTTCTGATAAAACACTGGTCTACTAAGAAATTCTGTTGGTGGAAGGGAACAATTCATTTAAGCAGGGCTCAGAGTTCACGTGCTTCATCACGAAAGCCTGGGGCCCTGTCCCTGCTGACACCGACCCGTGCCGCAGTCTCAGCGTCTCTCCACACAGGAAGCACCCGAACACCAATATCCGTCTGCCAGTGCGAAAGCTGAATTGAGAACATTAGTGTCGAACTTGCCCAGCTTCCTCTCTGACCCTTCCTTTCAGCGTCTGTGCAGCGAAGGGTCAGCCCAGCAGACCCCAGGCCAGCCCTGGCTACGCAACCAGCTGGGAGGACCACCCTGGACACCGAAGTGCGTGTGGTCACACTGTCTGCAGCCCCGGAGAGACGAGCGGGAAGCGTGGCCTTTCTCCTCTGCTGCTCGTGGTCTGCATCCCTCTGCTGTGAGGATCCTGAGCTGAAGCTCGAGGGCAGCCCCGCCGAGGCCTCAGAGTCCGGTCGGCGAAGGAGCACACCCAGAGCCCCTCAGAGGCGGGCGGCGGAGTGGGTTCTGAACCCCGGACACCTCCACCATCGGCACTGCAGCCTGAGCTCAGAAAACACACCCGCTGCAAACGTGGGTCCAAACGGAGGTCCCATTTTGCCTTCCAACAGGAGGAACCTGTGCAGGGCAGTCGGTGATTCAGATCAGTCGCCACCAAACCAGACGCGTAAACTTGCAGGAAGTGCCGTTTTACGTCCTTTTCAGATGAATTCACAGAGAACCATCATCAAAGCTGCAGCAAAACTAACGTCCAAAGACAGTCTGCTTTTGAAACGGTTGAGAGCCGCCGTTCCTCTCGTTCTGGGCAGGGCAAATCAGGATATGCAGCCTCCACTTCTGATACGACTCACAGAGCTCACGACGGCAGAGCCCACAGGTGGACGCGGCTCATGGCGGACACACAGGCGGGGGGAGGTGGGAGACCCTGCGTTCTGCACACAGCGCCTACTGAGCAGCTGCCCGGCGTGCACACGCGCTCTGCCCAGTGTCCGGCTGCGGCCCGCCCTGTCCACCCGTCACCTGTGACAGGTCTGCCCCCGCCAGGGTTCTCTGGGGAAGCAGAGCCACCGGCAGGAAGAGGCACGTATGTGTGTATGACACATGGGTGTGCACACTCACACGCAGCGGTTTGTCCCACTAGCCGGCTCGTGTGGATACGGAGGCCGAGAGGTCAGACGACGTGCCAACCGCGCGCCGGGGCCAGAGCGGCTGGTGGTGAGGGTCAGCCCGCGTCTGACGGCCTGAGACCCGGGAGCCCGAGCCACCCGAGGGCAAGAGGAGACGGCCCCCTGGTGAGAGCAGGAGCCGGCCGCTCCCCGCGGCGCCGGGCGGGCTCAGACCCTGCGCACACCTGTCCCGGAGCACCCTGGCGGACACCCTGGGATGACAACCCCCAGCCGCCCTGAGCCCGGCCGGGCGGACACAGCGTCCCAGCAGAGCCTGCTTCCGCTGGCACCAGGCTGGTGTTTTCCCAATTTCTCTTGAGCATCTTGGCTGTGCCTGCAGGCAGACTCTTCACAGAGCCAGGCTCCTGACCCCAGGGCTCCGGGCCCTCAGCCTGGGAAGCTGACCACCAGCTGTCCCCACGCGCACACGCTGTCCCCACGCACACAATGTCCATGCACACACACTGTCCCCACACGCACACGCTGTCCCCACACACAGTCTCCACACGCACACACTGTCCCCGCGCACACACGCTAGACTCGTGCACACACGCTAGACTCACGCACACACTGTCCCCACGCACACACGCTAGACTCGCGCACACACGCTAGACTCGCGCACACACGCTAGACTCGCGCGCACACACGCTAGACTCGCGCACACACACGCTGTCCCCACACATACACATGCTTTCCCCACACGCACACACACTGTCCCCACACACACAAACACGCTATCCCTGCACACGCTGTCCCCACGTGCACACGCTAGACTCGCGCACACACACTGTCCCCGCACACGCTGTCCCCGCGAGGACCCTCCTGAGCCCAGCGCTCCACTCTCTGGGACACTGACGTTACGACGTGGGCATGTGACTCAGTTACAGCCCCAGGGGCGGGCGGACACGTGGGCAGGCAACCTCACCATCCGCCGCTCGACTTCGTCAAGGCCCCACAGCAGCCCAAGGACACGGGCACACACGCCCGCAGAGCTCGTTCTGAGGTGACTTTATTTAGAGGCACTGAGACTGGAATTTCACGGAATTTTCGCTCGTCCTAAAGTTTTCTTTTTTTTTCCCTCAACCATTTAAAAATGTAGGAACCATTCTTAGCTCGTGAGTCACAGGAGCAGTCAGCGGGCCACAGCCTGCCAGGCCCTGCAGGAGGGACCAGTCCTGGAAAAGATGCCAACCTTCCCCCAAGCTGGTATCAGCCACAGTTTCCCCACAATCCCAACTGAACTCCACAGTGGTTTCTGCAGAGAAGTCAGTAAGACAACCCTACGCTTGACATGGGCATCCAAGAGAGCAGGACAGATGAAGCCATCTGGAAACAGCACGAAGCCAGGGACTTCCTGGCCGCCCGCTGGTTAGCACTCAGCGCTGTCACTGCCCAGGGCTTGACCCCTGTTGAAGGAACTAAGACCTCACGAGCCTCAAGTGCAGCTGAAAGAGAAAGGATGAGTCAGAGGTGTCCCACCTGACCCAGACTTGCCGTGAAGTCACGGCGACCCACACGGTGCGGGGAGGCAAACAGCTGTGACCAGACCCCCCAGATGGGGGGTCCGAACGGTAAGAGGTAGAGACGGGCCTCAGGGTCCTGACACCCACAAGGAAGAGGCCGAGGACCTTCGCCTCCACCACACATGCACGTAGCTCGAAACGGGCCACACACTTGCAAGTAAAGCCCAGAACCATGAACACTCCACGAGAGCACAGGGCAAGACCTTTGTGACCGTGGGGTTGGCGGATTTTATATACAAAATATGTAAATTATAAAAGAAAAAATTTGCAAAACACATATCTGATAAAGGACTAAAGCATACAACATAAAACGAAGCGCCACAACTCGCTGGCGAGCTCCTTCCCGACCTCAGGAGCCAAGCAGAGGGCGCGCGCAGACACGGCCAGACGCTAGGAGGCCAGCCAGCAGGCTGAAAGGTGCCCCGCGCCTCGATCCGGGGAGACTGGAGGCGCCCCGCCCGCCTGTCAGACCCTCGACAGAGACACTGGCCCGACGAGAGCCAGCCGGCTAGGGTGCGGAGGGCCCAGGGCACTGGGGGAGTCCCCGCCCCGCCAGGCCCCCACAGCCTGGGACTCTCACCACGACAGGTGACAGCGCAGGGTGGCGCGTGCAGCCACCAGAGGCTGGAGATGACCCTGCAGCAACGCGAACGCGCCCTTCAAATCTCACGCTGCAACCCCAAACCTGCAGCCAGCCATCTGGAGGCAGGACCTCCAGCAGGGGCTGAAGGCGAGCCCTGCACCCTTATAGGAGACCCCCGGAGCTCCCTGCCAGCAAGTGGGCTCTCCCGACACGCCAGGTCTGCAGGGGGCAGCCTGGACCGCGTCTGGGGACCCGCAGCCTCCACAACTACAAGCAACCGCCTCTGCTGCTGACCAGCCCTCAGGCCGGAGCCTCCAGACCCAACAGCTGCTGAGTCCACCACGACACGTCCGTTCCACAGAACCCACTCGGCAGGCAGAGGAAGGTGCTCTCCAAACTTGGGCAAGCCCTGGACACGCTGCGTGACACCCTTTAGGGGGCGTCAGGAGCGACAGGGTCCCCTCGGGGCTGCGGAGCCGGGCTGGGCATGGGGGGCTGACCACAAGGCAAGAGGGAAACCGGTGGGTCGTGCCAGCCGTCTGACCGCTGGGGTCCCCCCTCAGCCTGCTGAGACCACACACCTGGACGCACGTGTGACAGCCGCTGTGCACACCTGTCCAAATCAAAGAGCTGAACCACAAAGGGCGTGTAAACGAGTACTTCGGCAGACCTAGCTTTCAATGTTAAAAATCCCTTAGCCACAGTAATCGCATTTCTGAAATAATCACTAACGCTGAATTCTCCCGAGCTGACCTACTCGCCCAGGGCAAGGTCAGGGCCAGGGCCAGGGCCAGGGCCAGGGCCAGGGTCAGGGTCAGGCTCCTGCAGCCTCAGGCGAGGCTTTCTTTCAGGCTCAACACAGCACCTGCTCTCCGCGCTCGGCTCAGAGACTGACAGCCACATTCTGGCTCGTATCACACCACCGGTTCACGGCTGCAGCATGCCGGCACTGAGGGACCCTGGATGCGCCTCAGGGCATCGCTGGGCCCACTGAGACACGGGAACCTCCAACTAAAAGCACAGCACCTCCAACAGCACGGTCCTAAGGCCGGGGGACTGCTCCCTCGAGGCCCCACCGGTCAGCATTACCCTGAGGGAACCGCAGACTTGCAAAGGCAAGCAGCCAGGAGCGACGAGGCGGGGCGGGACAAAGGGAGGCCCCCAGGAAGGCGGCGCGACCCCCGAAGGGCCGAATCATCAGCACCTCGGGGACAGGCTCCCACCAGCTCCGGGCCCGCAGACCCTGCGGTGGGGGCGCGGAGGTTCAGCCCGGGAGCTGGGAGCCTGCGGGAGCCTGACCCCGGGCCCCGGCCAGCCTCTACATTCACCTGCCGAGCCTCACGGGCCCGGGGCCTGGCAGGCACACCCCCTCGGGCCCAGTGTGGCCGTCCCATCTCTCCAGCCAGAGCCCCCGTGCACACACCCCCTGGACGGAGGCGAAGTGGCCGACGATCAAGGGGCTGGCCTCCATCCAGGGGGTCAGAGGATGGAGGTGACAGGGGGTCGGGCCGGGCACCAGGCCTGAGCTCAGACACCCTGCGCTCTCTCTGGATGAAGGGGCAGAACTGTTCCCACCTGGACCCCAGAAAAGGCCCTGCAGAGCCCACGCTGACCCACACACGGACCCGCAGGCCTGAGCTCACATGGTGCCCACTGGAGCATGCCCCCCCGGGTGGCCCTGTGCTGACCCTGGTCCCCTCACACGGGATGCGGCCGCCTCTCAGGGGTGACCTCCCCCTCCACAAGGGTATCCCCCTCTGCTCCACGTCCACAAACAGAGCCCCAGGGGCCCGGGGGCCCGCCTGAACACCCACCCTGCAGAGGGCGGGAGGCAGTGGGCCTGCCCCCCAGGTGCCGGGCATGGACCCCCCCCCGGGCTTGCTGTGCCTGCACCCCACACCCCCACATCCGGCGGTCACTGTCACATGGGTCAGCTAGAGGGACCCAGGCCTGCGAGGGGCCAGCTGGGGGCAGGGCCAGATGATGGGCCCTCAAGGCGCTGGGAGTTGACCCTCCAGTTTGAAGCGGGGGAGACGGGGCAGATCTGCTGCTCGGAAGGGTCGTCTCCTCAGGCTGCCGTGATCGCGGCCGAAGGGCTGCAAGGCCTGGGAGGGTAGGAGCACGGCCGCCAGGACCCCCCAGGCCCCCCACCCTGACGCCACCCCGAGCCCCCGACAGGACAGCGCCAGCGGCCTCCTCCGTGCACGCGGGGCCCCTGGAGATCCAGGGAAGTGGGCCTCCTGCCATCAGACTCCAGCCCACCTGCTCCCCGAGGACAGACGGGCAGGGGTGCTGGGGGCACAGAGGCGCGAGGCAGAGGACAGCACAGAACGCCAGACTCGAGAGAAGGCAGGCTGCGGAGTCATGGGCGGGGCCTGGACCAGGGCCTCAGGGCAGCCCCCCAAATCCATAGTGACCCCAACTTCAGCCCCAGAAGGGGATCCTGCGCCAACCTCGACCAAGCCCCCCTCAGCCCTGGCAAGTCCGGCACCGATGCCCACCCATCCAGGTGCCCAGCAAGGCCACCACCGACTGGAGGGCGCCCACCACCCGGCCTGGCCCCAAGCCAGGATCTGCCCCAGACATCCCTGAGCCACAGCTCCTTGCGAATTAACCCCAGACTCCGATGGCGGCAGTTTCCTCTCAGAGAACGTGAACGCCCCAGAAGATCCCCAACAGGGGGGCAGGCTGCAGGGTAAGCGTGCACACGTGCACAGCAGTCCACCCGCTTCCCGCCCAGAGCCCAAGGCGGCTGCTCCCCTCGCCACGGTCCCCAGCGTGTCCCTGCCGCCCCCGAAGCGTGCGCAGCTTTCCCGCCTGGCACCGTCTTACCTCGTAAAAAGGTGAACAAACCAGCACAGAAGCATTTCCGACAGAGGGCAGAACACAGCCGGGAAAGGGCGGGGGCGGCAGGAGCGCCGCCACAAGGCCCGCAGGGCGGGGGTCCCACCGCCTTCTAAATGCCGGGCTGCCTAGAGCAGGTCTAACACCGCACAAGAGCAAAAGGAGAGGAGACGGGAGCCAGCCCAGCCGCCCGCTGCCCGGTGACTGAGGCGCCCGCGGCTCCGGGCTGTGGGTCTTCCGTCTATCCCGGAGCCTGATGGATCAGCTCTGCCTTCACGGAGAGGCAGAAAAGAGGTGTCTACAGTGCCCGCAGCCCAGGACGGGAACCCGCCGCCCTCCTGCAGAGCACAGGACACCCCACCCCCCCCCGCAGCAGGGCGCGGACCCTGACCCCGCCACCGGCATCCAGGCCTCGCCCGCCACGTGCCGCCCAAGCAGCCTTCTGTCCAGGCCGGGCCACTTCCTGGGGAAGAACCAGCCTGGTCCCTCCCAGGCTGACCCACTCCGCCCAGCCGGTCAGTTGGCACGAAGCTGCGGCCGTGCCTTCGCCCCGCCCAGACACCCTGGCAGGGCCTCGGGACAGCCTGCCAGGCAGGACACAGGACGCCCGGGAGAGGCTGGGTGCCGCGGACCACTTTCTTGTGTCCCTCCCATGCGGCATCTGGGACACACAGATGCTAAGACACGCTGTATCTGAAATGCAAACCTAACAGGCATCCTGTACTTTTTCATGCTGAATCCAGTGACTGGTGGAGCATCCCGCGTGCAGACGGCTTCCCTGGGTTCTGTCCCTGCGGTGCACTGAGGCCGGGCAGCCTGCCCGGTGGGGCCCAGCCCCAGGGAGAGGCGCACATCTGCCCGTCAGGGTCCTGAGAGGCCCTGACGGTGACCCCAACCCCAAGCCAGCAGCTCCTCGGGACAGGACGCCGACCTGCCAACACCCTGCCCCCAGGCCCTGCGGACCCAGGGGACAGCGCCTTGGGATCCCATCCAGAGGTGGGGGACGGAACAGCAGGGACCAACCTGGAGTCCAAGGGGAAGCGGACCTCCATCTCGGGCCCCGGGAGCGCCTCCGGGACCCGCGGGGGACACAGGTGTTTGAGGCTCAGCAAGGCCTGAGTGCGGCCAGGCCCTGGTCGATTGCACAGCCAGGGCGCCTGGAGCCCAAACGTCAAAGCAGGGACGTGAGTGCAGGCTGCGGTGCCCACGGCCTGGGAGGGGCAGAGACAGCACACAGTGGGGGTCCCACCCTGAGCGGCAGGCAGCCAAGGTGCAGCGGGGGCCAGTGAGGGGCGCCCAGCACCCCACTGCCTCCCCCTCGTCTCCACCCAGGAGCTGGGAGCCTCCCTTCATTCATCTATTCAACACCCCAGCGCGGCCCCAGGGCGGAAGCCTGGGGGGGCAGAGGAGACCACACGTGTGGGGGCTTCTGGCCAGGTAAACCTCAGGGGCACCAGGCAAGCCGGAAGGGTGGGCCAACCAGAGGGGTCTCACGCTGGGAAAGAGGGGGCGTGCATGCAGAAATGTGGTCCGAGAGGACGCTGTGCGGGAGGAGAGCTGCCCGGACGGCCAGGGGACCTGGGCGGGGAAGGCTGGGGGCTGCCAGCACAGAGGGGGCGAGCGGGTCCCAGGGACCTCCTACCGCCCTCCAGGTGACCGGCTCCTGCTCGGATGGGCAAGGGTGGGAAATGAACAGGCCCCTCCCTGAAGGGCCGCTGCACCCCAGCCCGATCCCCACGTGTCCACCAAGGGCCTGTGCTACAGGGGGCACAGGCCCCCATTCCCGCGACCACCTGTGAGCCAGAGCGGGCAGGGGAGGGCCTGACGGGCCGGCAGGTGTCCTGCTTGCCCACTGCCCGTGTGGGGGTGTGCGCCCAAGGTCACGAGGCTGGCCTGGCCCTCAGGGTCAGCCAGCCAGCAACAGGGCAGACGGCGCACAGAAGTGGCTCGGACAGCGAGGCCACGGCTGCTCTCAGGCCTGACACGCTCCACCAAAGCTGGGCACGCGGGCCTCTCAGGATCTCAGACAGCCAGCGGGCACCTCACCTCCCTGTGAATTCACGGACCAGCTGGGAACCCCATGGGAAACCAGCAGTGCGGTCTCCTGGAGCCCCCTCCTCACAAAGTGGGGCAAGACGCAATGCCAGGGGCTTCCCGGGGCCCAACAGGGGGAGGAACAGCCCAGGAGGGGAGCCTCCAGGGCCTCGGCCCGCTCAGCATCCCATCCCAAGCAGGGACCACCTGGCTCATCGACACCCCTGCAAAGCACCTCCCTGCCGCCCTGGGGAAACAAGAGGCAGCAAAAAAGTTTGGGGTGTGTTGAAAGCACGCTCAGGGTGACCATAGGCTGTTAAGGCTCTGGAAAGGAAATCCCCCAGAACACAGCCAGCCCCTAAGCATACTCCAGGCCCAAGCCCTCAGCGACCCTGGGCTCCAGGGGGGACATGGCCCGCATCCCAGATCTGAGCCCGCCCTGCACACCGTGGGCCCTTCTCATCCCTGCGCCCCCGGAGCCCCCCACCCCCGGAGGGCAGCCGGGCCTCCTGCACCACGTGCTCCGCTCCGCTGGGGGCGCGGGGCTCAGGCCAGACCCCCCGCACAGAAGGGTGCTGGCATCCCCCACAGCTCCTCAAAGACCACAGGCCGCCCCCAACAGGTGGGCAACAGCCCCCTCTCCCCCCCAACTCGGGCCCTGTCCCCGCCGGCTCCAGCGGGGCGGCCCCAGGGGCCCTTTCGGGCCGCAGTGAGCGTGGCCGGGCCGGGGTGGGGGTGGAGGGCAGGCTGCTCAGAAACGATGGAGTGGGGAGGAGACGGGGTGCGGTGCGGACGAG
>NW_024070200.1:300449-345716 GCF_014754425.2 Oryx dammah
CCCCACCCCCCGGCCCCGCCCGGACGGCGGCGGGTCCCCATCCCACCTCCGCGCGGGCACCTCCTCCCTGGACTGCGGCCCGAGAAACCGGCCAAGGGACCGGGTCGGGGGGGGGGGTGCCGTGCCCAGAGTACCCTCTGGGAGGCCCCGCCCGGGAGCGGGGCAGGAGGGGGGACCCAACGCGGATGGTGGGGGCGGGGGGCGGTGCTGGGGGGCTGGCGGGGCTATGGCGGGGCGGCTGGCGGTCCGTGCGAGGACAGCGAGGTGGAAGGGCCGTGGGTGAGGCACCGGCCTGCCCTCCGCAGGCCCGGCAGGACCTGCCCCGCTGTGTGGGCTTAAGTCTGAGGATGGCGGTGGCCCGGGCACTGCCCGCAGGAGAAAGCGGAGGGTGGAGGGGGCGGCCCGGCTGGCCCAGTGGGGCTTTTAGACCAGCCCGCTGCTCGGGGGCCAGAGGAGGGAGGTGAGGGCCCCAGGGTGACTGCCCCGTCTGCTTGGGGACATCCCTGTGGGACGCGAGGGGACAGAGCCCAGGACAGGCCCCAGGCCCCGCACGTCGTGGAGACTGAGGGCGGCTAGAAGGCAGGAGCTCAGCGCTGAGGCCATTCAGGCAGGCCGTCCCCCTCCCCACAGCCCATCCTAACTCAGTGACCTGCGTCTCCTCCTCTGGACAGCGAAGCTGTACCATGAAGCTCCATCCACCAGCACCCAACAAGCTGACCAAACAGTAAAAACCACGGATAAATGCCCAGGCAGCACAGAGAGCCCCACACTTCCCGCCTGTGAAGTGCCTGCTCCTGTCTCCCTGAGAGTGGCGTCCACCTGCAGCACCCCCCGCCTGCCGCGGGGAGAAGCAACCAAGGGCGGAGGCTGCCTTCCTCCAGCCAGGGTGGGGGATGGGGGCGAGTGGCGGGCAGGGCTGCCTTTCCCCGGAAGTCTCAGGGAAGCTGCTGGATTCCAGGTCTCCCCCTCCCAAAGCAGAGCGACGTCTACTAAACTCCGCTCCTCTGCTGGCTTCACACTGCTTTCCCCTCTCCAGACTAACAAGGAGGATTGCAGGCAGGGCCCCGACCTCACACCAGCTCAGAGGCACGGCGACAGACCCCAGGCACCTTGCAGAAGACTTCGAAATTCTCGCATTTAGTGGCAAAGCAGACATTCAGGAAGGAGCCCCGAGGGCCTGCCCCGCGGGCCGGGGCAGCCTTGTCCCAGACCACAAGCGCAGCAGAAAGAGTGGGGAGCGGGGGCGAGGGGCGATGGGAGACGCCTCCACAGGAGCCCCAGGGTCCGAGGTCAGTCGTTAGACGGGGCAGCAGAGCAAGAGCAAGATGCAAGAGCCCAGGAAACAGGTCAGGATCACGCCGTTGCCAGGACAGGAAGCCGAGGGGCCAAGGGTAGCAGTGACTAACCTGGGGAGGCCTAGAGGTGGTCTGGGGCGAGGCCAAGCAATTAGAACGGCCATTTCGTCATTCACTTGCTAAGCACCCACTTCGAGCCACACGCTTTAGATGCTGGGGGCAGGGAGGGGCAGACACTGTCCAGCAGGAAGCAGGGAAGGGTTATGACAGTTCAGGCCTTGAAGACAAAGTGACGAGAAGGGTCAGGGGACAAGCGCTCACGGTGGGGTCACTGTTTGTTTAGAGAGGCAGGGACACTGGTGAGGGAGGGGCCCGTGGGAGCCTAACGGTGGGTGAAAAGGTCCAGAGGCCACTGGACAGGGCAGCGTCCCTGTGCAGGGCCTGCAAGGGCTCCGGGTGACCTGAGCTGACCCTTGGCCCTGGCGGCCACTTGCCGAGGGATGGGGGCAGCAGCACGTGGAGGCCGGCAACCCCGGTGGGAGGGAAAAGGGCTCAAAAGGCCCACCGCAGGCCACTCTCCCCAGCGTCACCTGGGAGCCCCCAGGACTGCAGCGGGGTGAGCCACGCGCAGCCGACCTCGCCTGCTCACTCAGCCTCAGAGATGAGAGAGGTGCTCTTCAGAAAATCCGTGTCGCGTGCAGCAAGGACAGAGGCTGGCCCTGCTCTCCGCAGCGACGCTCAAGGCCTGAAGACCAAACCAGGAGGCCGAGAACACTTTACCAAAGAATCCTGCCCCGGCCTGCGGAGGGTGCCGTCCAGCGGGGAGCAGGGAAGAGATGCTAGACAGGACAGCTGAGGCCTTGAAGACGAGAGTGATGAGGGTCAGAGCACAGGGCGATCGTGGTGGGGGCACTGGTGAACAGGCGCCCTGCGGAGCCTAACGGTGAAGAGGTCCCACTATGAGAGTCTAAAGGCCCTGGGCAAACACTTTTAAACCTAGAACCTGAGAAATAAGATTCTTTAAAAATGTAAAAGCTGACCTTCAAGGCAGCCAATAAGGTTGTATCGAAGATGAAGGCAGGGGAGTGCTGGCTGGGCAGCTCGCCGCCCAGGAGCAGGGTCCGCGCACGGCAGGGCACAGGGGACACTGGCCAGGGGCCCGGGCAGGCACAGAGCTGCCAGCGCCCCTCACCGTCCAAAACCCAGCAGCAGGCGGACGGGCGTCGCACAAACCCAGTCAACACCCGGCTCTCAATGTTTGCTGTAATTTCTAAAAATAATCTTAAGAGAATCTTGTGAACTTCGGATGAAGAAACATTCATCTAATTTCAGCATCATGTTTTCCCGTAAATTTTTAAAAATTTGAAAGAATTCTACAGTCATTCTGTAGTTCCATGTACCCTCACTTTTCTGCCTGGGCCCTTAGAAATGTCAGAACCACCTTCACCTGATGTTAACAGTGTTCCTCTCGGTGATGAAATTGTAGGCGAGATTTTTTTTTTAATTTTATTGCTGAATAGTGAGCAAGTATTCTCGCAAAGCCAATGAAGTCATTTTTCTCAACGGGCAACACTGGGCACTGAGTGTCTGCAGCCCTTGGGAGGCCACACGGCTCAGGTACCCTGCTGGCTCTGGGGGCCTGCGCCCTGCAAACTAGGCTGGGGGCACCCCTTTCTGTTTGGGGTGTCCAGAGTGGCCTCTGCTCCTGCTCTGAGTCCCCCTGACCCTCGAGCACAGACGGGTGCCAGGGTGCAAGGGGGGCAAGCAGTGCAGGGGCGTCCTCTCTGCCTGGGGGTGTCCCTGTGAGTCTGGGGAGGTGCCTTCAGGGAGGGAAGTGGAGTAAAGGCACCCGCACTGCCCACTGTCAGCGGTGACGGGTGGCGTCCCGACCAGAGGGTGCTGCCTGACCTGTCTGCTCCCAGGCCGCCTCCTCTCATCCAGGCTGCCAGGCTCCCTTAGACTCTCCTCTCTTCTAGGGGTTCCCAGGCAGGCCCCCTGGTGCTATCTGGGGCCTGATCGTTCTCAGCAGTGAGGGGCTGTCCAGTGCGCCTGAGATGTTTAGCAATCCCCAGCCCCCACCCACTCAGTGCCAGGAGCCCCTGTGGAAGGCAGAGTGCCCCTCCCTTAAAGATGTCCACATTTTCCCCCAAACTTGTAACCATACTGGGCTACACGGCAAGGGAGGAGTTACGGTGGCTAACCAGGTGACCTTGAAATGATATTCTGGGTCATTCAGGTGGCCCGACGTCTTCACGGGTCCTTGAACGTGGAGGAAGAGACAGAAGAACGGGGCTCCTCTGCGGCTCTGAAGACGGAGGAAGGGGCCAAGAGCCAAGGGAAGTGGGCAGCTTCTAAGAAGCTGGAAAGGCTGGAGCCTCCAGGAGGAAGGCAGCCCTACCCACACCCCACTCTTAGCTGAGTGAGGTCCATTCCGGCTTTCTATAGAATCTACCGTCCATGAATTTGCGTGAAGACACCAAGCTTGTGGAATCTTGTTAGGGCGGCAAGAGGAGACCCACACACCCAGGGTGCCAACAAAGCCGTCTCCAGGCACCGTCAGCTGCCCCAGGCTCCAGGCCCGACTGAGGGCCACAGGCTGCCTGCTGGTCCCCACGAGGTCCCCCATGCTGCTGCTGCTGTGGTGGGGAACACCAGGTGGTCAGGGGGAGACTGGTGCAAAGAAGAGGCCCTGAGACTGCTTGCAGGGCAGGGGGCCGGCCAGCCCAAGGCTGGACCCACGCCACCGACTGCGGCCTACGGAGAGCCCCCAGGCGAGACCGGGAGACATGGCCGGGAGAGGCCAGCAAGGCCCAGGTCTGCAGTGAAGACGTGGGGTCCTCTGCGGCCTCTGGGGCAAAGGACTCACAGCACTTGCCACCTCTGTCTTAACTGCCGACACTCCAGCTTGGGCTGGAGGGAGTCCTCCCAGCCGGCATGGAGAGTGGCCCAGAGCAGGTTCTGGCCCCTGACACCTGCCCCCCACTTTATCAGGGGTCCTTGAGGAGGAGGAGAAAGTCATGAGGCCCCCGGGGCCCTGTCTAGACCTCACTCCACTCCTCTCCCGACACCCCACCATACTCCCACTCACCATGCCCACAATCCCTGGGCCCCTCCACGCACCCTGGAGAAATCCACAGGCCTGGAACAAGAGTACACTCAGGGGACCTCAGAGAGTGCGGCCTGGGGGGCTAGCTGTGTGATCTTGGACGGCTTCCTGGAGGAGGAACTTGTGCTGAGCCTTAAGGTAAAGCAGAGCAGGAGTCTGGGATGGGCAGCTAGGTTCACCTCAGCAGCCGGCTCTCTGAGCGAGCGAGGCCAGAACTCGGGCACTACCCACATCCTGGCCCTGGAGGTGGGGTGGACCACCTCGTTTTACCCAAAGCCTCCCTCCAACCCACTGCCCCCGTCAGCCCCTAGCTGTCAGTTAGTCACCAAGTGCAGGAGATGACCCGCCCAATGCCAGCTTCCCACCGCCCTGGGGCTGGGCTCCTGTGACCCCCTCCCCGCTCCCCTTCTCCCACCTCCCGTTGCTGCCAGCCTGGTCTCCCCAAATGCAGCCCCATATCACTGTCACCTGCAGCTCCGAAGCCTCCTGTGCACCCCCGAACTTGAGGCAAAGGCAGACACCATGGCAGGCCAGGGCCAGCTCCTCACAGCTACCCCAGGCCTCTGCCCACCCTTTCTCCGGGGCCCTCGTCCACCTACGAGCTCCCTGGGCAGAGAAGGGGCAGCGCCACCTCCTCCAGGAAGCCTCCCTCTGTGTGGGAGCTGCCCTGGCCCCTGCGGCCTCTGGCCTCCGCATCACGTCGCCTCCCCATGGGCCTGCCCAGGACGGGGTACTCCTGGGCTGGGCGGCGCCAGCACCAAGCAGTTCAAACATCCAAACCTCCACCCTGCTGGGAGAGTGGCCCCACCTCACTGCTCCACACACTGCCCACGTGCACGCCTGCTCAGTTGCCTCAGTCGTATCCAACTCTTGCGACCCTATGGACTGTAGCCCGCGAGCTGGCAGGTAGGTGCCCAGTCTCCTCGGGGGCCAGGCTCCCCAGCCCAGACCCCTTCCACCTGGGCTGCTGACAGCTGTCCGTGAAGCAGGCCCGGAAGGGGAGCTGCTAGAGCCTCACGCCCTCCCAGGCCAACCACCGCTGCTGGTCCCAGGAGGATGGCCCTGTTGGGGACGGGCACCCTCTGCTGGCAGCCCCGGGCCCATCCTAGAGGGCCACTCTACCCTGTCCCCTGACCCTCCAGGTGGCCTCTTGGAGGCTGGGCTGGGACCAGTCACCCCAACCAGAGGTGACCTCCAAGGGTCAGTGTCCTGAGGAGGGGCCAGCCAGACGTCCTCCCAGGCCTGTTTCAGTATCCCAGGCTGGTCGCGGCTGCCTGGAGGACTACAGGGCGGTCGCAGGGCCTGCCTCCCCAGCACCCGCAGGAAAGACATCGAAGACAGAACACTGGGCTGAGTCGGCTCTTAGGAGGGCGGCGGCGACCTCGAGGCCGGGGCCTCCAGAGCCACGTTGTGCCAGAAAGGCTTGCTCCGGACCAGGAAGGCTTGGAAGGCGTTGGTGGACTCGGAGGACCTCGGCGGGTGGGGGAAGAGCACGTCCTTGTCCACGTCCTCGGACACCAGCTGGGCCACGATCCGCGCGGGGTCCTGCGGGGAGGGCGGGGTCAGGGGCGGGGCCGGGCCCGGTGGGGAGGGGCGGGACCCGGCGCTCCCGCGCTTCCCCGCACCCTGCAGGAGGGGGGCGCCCCCGTGACGCCCGGCTTCTCGCTGCGGCCCAGCACAGCCAGCCTGCGGCGCTCGTCTATGCTGACGCTCCAGCGGCGGCGGCTCCGGCGCCAGCTGTCCTGCGGCTCGCACACCTGGGGGGACAAGACAGGGGTCTGCGCCGGCCGCACCCGGGGTCCCGCTCCCGCCAACCCTCTGCGCTCCACGAAGGGCTCAGCCACCGCAGTGCCGGCGGGGGGGCAGAGCTTCAGCCCGCGGCTCTGGGGCTGTGCGTGGCTTTGGTCAGCTGCTCGGCGCCTGGACACCCAGGCCAGCACCTGTCCCGCTTCCCTGCGTGTGGGTTGGCTCCCTGGATGTTGGAGGCCATTACAGCAGAGGTCGTAGGCCCTCCGCTAGTGCCCCTTCCTAGCTGGGCACAGTCGGCCCACCCTCTGGGGAGGCCCCGGGAACAGGCAGCCAGACTGTGGGTGCCTCGAGAAAGACGGGGCCCAAAAGTCAGTCTCGCCCCAGGCCCCTCTGAAATGCCCACAGAGAGGCATCGGGGGAGATGACACTCAGGGCCCCACAGGCACACGGGACAGGCCGGGAGGCGTCCTGCAGGACCCACACCCCACCTCCTGCCCAGGTGGGCTGTCCCTGAAGGGCTCCAGAGCCCTTCCCACTCTGCCCAGCCAAGGCCCAGCTGGCTGCCTCCCCGCGGGGTCCAGGAGGTCACCCTCTGGAGTACCACGGGGGCTGGGGTGGGTGCCGTGCTAAAAATAAAAGGAGGATTAAGACAAACTCAGTCCCCATTCCTCAAAAAACTAAAAATAGAACTACCATATGACCCAACAATCCAGCTTCTGGGTTTACATCCAAAGGAGCGGAAAGCAAGTCAAAGAGATACTTCTGCACTCGTGTCTGGGGCCACAGTGCTCACAGCAGCCAACAAGTGGCTGCAACCCAAATGCCCATCGACAGATGAGTGAATCAGCCTCGTGTGGCCCGTCCAAACGACGGAGTATCATCCAGCCTTAAAAAGGAAAGCCACTGCACAAGCTGCCGCACGGATGAGCCTCGGAGACACGGGCACGGAGAACACAGGTCCTGTGTGGTCCACTCGCGTGAGCTACCTGGAGTCACCGGATTCGCAGTCAGAACACGGCACCATGGCTGCCAGGGCTTGGGGAGGGGCGGGTGCGGTTTAACGGGGACAGCGTTTCAGAGCTGCAGGACGGAAGCTGCTGCAGGCTTCACGGCGAGGTGAGCGAACGTTCATTTGGGGTTCTCCACGGGACAGAAAAACCCAAACGAGCTTCTTGGCCAACCCAGTGCTTAACACCACTAAACCGTACACTTCAAAATGGTCAGGATGTAGAGGGGGGAGTGGACGCTTGGAGCCAGAAACACACACACAAGGAAGATACCGGGAGCAACACAGGGAGAAGGGAGCGTGGACAAGCCCAGGAGAGGCACCGCCACTCGAGAGGAACACCGAGGGTCCCGCCCACATCAAGAGGAGCCAGCAGCAGGAGTCAGCCCTGCTGACACTTAGATTTGGACCTTCTTGCCTCCAGACTGAAAAACAATACATTTCTGTTATTTAAGCAAAAAAAAAGGAAAAGAATAAAGCGAAGTCCCCAGCCCCTCTTCCCACTCTACATCAAGAACCCTGGCAGCCTGGCTAAGCAACCTCTCCACCTAGGAGAGGGGAGGGGTCCTTTCTGAGGAGAAAAGACCAGCCCCAGAGACGAGCCCTACAGAGCCGGGGCGTCCAGCGCAGAGCAGCCAGGGGCCCGCCCGATCACCCCGCGACATTCGCGACTGCTGGCAGGGCTGCCCCCGGCACACGGGGCCTCCAGCCAGCCCGCGGGCCCGCCCCTGGGTGCAGACAGGGCAGCCTCCACGGAGGAGACACAGGGGAGAGCCCCGGCCGGGCCCGAGAGGCTCCGACGGGAGAGGGAGGAAGCACGCCACCTCCCCGCTCCCGCCGCCTCCTGGACTCCACGGATTGTGAGACAGGAAGAGGACAGAGCAAAGAGGGGCTGCTGCGCGGGCAGCACCCCCCCCGCCCCGTGACCGAGGCCCACGGCGCCAAAGGCAGCGTCACAGGGGTTCCCTCTGAAGTGGGGTGGGTCCGAGGATGCTGGTGGCGCACGGGGGTTGCCCACGCGCCCCGAGGGGGGCCTCCTGTGACCGTGTGTCCACCGGAGCACAGCCTTCCCGGGGAGACCTCCGGTGGTGAGAGGCACGGGACGACCCACCGACCTCAGCCTGTGAGCAGACGGACAGAAGTCTGCTGCCAAGCCGTGTGTCACAGAGCATCATCACAGCAAAGACTAACGACGGGACCGGCAACAAACCCCGAAGCCAAGGCGAGGAAACGCGAGGAATAGGAGAGCCAGGCATGCAGGCCCGACAGCCAACAGTGCTCAGAGAACAGAGGGGCCGCGCGTGCGCGCACACACCCCACCAAGGGGCAGGGCTCCAGGCCGGAAGGGCTCCCACAGAACCGAGGGGAGACAGTGGGGGACGTCTGAGAACCAGGCAGAGAGAAACCGGCACGCATGGGGGCAAGGAGCTCCCAGGGCTGGGAGAGCCCAAGGCCCCAAACTCCTGCAGGAAGGTGACTTCCCGCTAGGACTGCCACCCACCCAAGTGTCACCCAGGTGTGCAGGCAGAACAGAGTACCTTCAGGACCGTCCAGTTGGAACTGAGTACCTGCGGGGCCTCCCGAGGAGCTGCCAGAGGCAGGGAGGGGCCCCAGCCCACCCGGCGGGAGCGAGACCCGGGGCCTGGGGCGCCGGGTCGTTTGTGAGACAAGGGCCACAGCTGTGCTGGAAGTCTGGGAGGGATCAGAAGATACAGAAGGGACGGGGCGGGGGGCGCCATCATCACGTCCAGGAGACACAGGAGCTGTCTTGAAAGGTGACGGTCACGGCGGAGGGAAGCTGCCCACGTTCGGCTCCGGGCCAGGGTCGCTGGGCAGCAGGCACAGCGGCGTACGGGGAAGCGGAGAGGCAGGAGTCTGCGGGTGGGGGAAGACAGCGAGCACGCGTCCCTGGGACAGGAGCCTCCACTGAGCCCTCGGGCCGGCGGGCAGCTCTTAGCTCTGTGCTCACGTGGGGTGTCGAGAGTGGCGCACAGCTTTAGGAGGAGAGACGGGCATTACGGAGTGGAGCGACCTGACGGCTCGCACACGGGCCGCTGTGCTCACCAACAGGACGGCCGTCACCGACAGCGGCCCAGCCCCAGGCCATGGGCAGAGAAGACCCCCTCGTGGGCCGGCCTGGTAACCCGCACCAGCAGCTCCCACGGGCACGGAGGCCGAAGCGGAAGGGGACCCGATTCTCAGGAGGGGACGAGGAGGACTCCCACCAGCCATGAGGGAGGCCAGCGCTGCCTCTGAGGACACAGGGCAGCTTTAAATGCTGGAAAATTAGGGAAAAAAGCCCTGGAACAAGGGACTGAGCAAATAATTCAAGAAGGTAGGAAAAAAACAACAAAAGAGGTCCTCTCAAAGTTTAAAAGGAGAATTAGGAAAGACTGGTGAGTAAATCAGAATGAAAATATATTTATATAATGGACAATGACTGAAAGCTGGTGTTTTGAAAAACCATTAAAGCAGAATTGTCCTCACGTCATCAAACCCCTCTGTCATTTTTGCCAGTCTTTCCGTGTTCAGTGCCCATCTTCTTTTCTTTCTATTAAGTATTTATTTACATTGGCTGTGCCCAGTTTTAGCTGTGGCTTGTGGAGTCTATTAATAGGGCCCTGGCCAGGGATCCAACCTGGCCCCCTGCATTGGGAGCACGCAGTCTTAGCCACCGGACCACCGGGGCAGCCCCCGTTTCTTCTTAATGAACTATGTGTGTCCTCAGACTCAGTACACTTTTCTCAGTTTTAAACTGTCTTCTCTTTGCTCTTAAGCATCTCTTCACATGTTTGGTTGGTAAACATCTGTACGTTCTAAATGTTACAAGCCTTTTTCCCAGACCGTCCCACACCCCCACTGTGTCTGTACCAGCCTCACACACAGCAGTCAGGCCTGCTGGGGTTTCGCGTTGGGTTTGGCCTAGCTCGGGCGTGTCCCCCTTGGACTCTCAGCACCGCCCCTGTTCTCCTGGCGCTTCTGCGTTTGGTTTTAACTTGCAGCTCGTGTGTGTATGTGTGTGTGTGTCTGACGAGTCGGGGGGTCTAGATGGATGGCCGGTCACCCCAATACTACTCACTGAAAAGTGTGTTCCCCACAGGGAAATTAAACTCCGGGATTCAACCTGGACAGTCTGTGCAGGCTGCGGGCCCCCTGGCCAGCGTCTGTCCCAGCGCCACGCGACACTTTCTGCTCAGAGCAGGCGAGCCAGGCCCTGCTCTTCTGTTTTAAAACTCTTGCCTGGTTTCTTATCCAGGTAAAAAAAAAAAAAAACAACAACTTCAAATCTCTAATTTTCCAAACTCTGCAACAACAGTTTCCTTCTGCACATTTCTGAGCCCTGAATAAAGGAAGCCCCTCACACGGGCACCGCACTGTCTGCTCCTTTCCCACCCGCCCTGACCCCAGAGCCCATGGCTGCTGGCCGAGCCTGGCAGCGATGTGCCTCTGAACCAACGCAGACCAGACGCAGCCTGCTTCTCCCCCCGCGAGAGTACCCCAGGCTCCCTCCCCCGCGAGAGTACCCCAGGCTCTCCCTGCGGGCGTCTGCATGTCGTGCGCCGTTTTCAGCCCACTCTGACGACGGCTGCCTCTGACTCGAGTTAATTTGCCGCCCCTCCTGCCACTGTCTCCGGCTTTGCTGGCCTTGCCCACGTCAGGGCCTTTCTCTGCCCCCTTCCTCTGGCTCGATCGGGTGTTGTTTCTAGCCCAGGTCCCCTCCACTTGTTCAGAGGCGCTCACTTCCTAGTCTTGTGATGCCATTGAAACTTGTGGTGCCTGCTCACCCAGGTCTCCAAGGACTGCTCAGCCAGCAACAGGGATCGAGGACTGACTTGCCAGCCAGACCGGGGAGGCACCTTCAGCTTTTCTCGAGCTTCCTTGTGACTGCATCTCTCACTGGTGTCTTGGAATAACCTCACAAGAGGCTCTCAGCCAAAGCCACCCAACTAAGCAACTCCCAGTTTCCTGACCTACAGAAACTGGGGTGAGAATATTTATTACTGTTCCAAGCTACTAATGCTGGGAAAGATTGAAGGCAGGAGGAGAAGGGGACGACAGAGGATGAGATGGTTGGATGGCATCACCGACTCGATGGACACGAGTTTGAGCAAGCTCCAGGAACTGGTGAAGGACAGGAAAGCCTGGCGTGCTGCAGTTCATGGGGTCGCAAAGAGTCAGAGATGACTTAGCAACTGAAGAACCACCAAGTGACTGCGTATCTTTTCTCTTTGGGCCTCCATGGCCCATTTCAGCCCCGACTTTGGTGCAAGCCCCATGAGCTGTCTCAGCAGCAGCACGGTGACGGCCGAGCTGCCGCTTTGGGAAAGACGACTGCGGCGGGCTCTCTGGCTCCCTTCACCAGGTTACAGAAATGTCCGTTTCTCCCTATTAAGAATGGATAGCTTTTTATTTTTTTCTCCCAAGGAAGGAGACTGGAATATATCAACATTATTTTTCTAACCCATTGAGATAACCATGTGATCTTCCTCCTTTTGCTAATGAAGAAAATATTTTTTGCTTTAAAAAAAAATCTTTCTGGCCACACTGCGGGCATGTGGCTCCCCAAGCAGGGGTCAAACCCTCGCCTCCTGCAGTGGGAGTGCAGGGTCTTAACCACGGGGCCACCAGGGAGGCTCAGAACATAACTAGGAGATTTCCAATCACTTCACCCATGGGCCACAGTTTTCTAGCATCTATGCAAGTCCGTTTATTCAGGGCATGGTCATTGAGTGCCTGCTACATGCCGTGCGCCCTCCTGGATGCTGGGGGCAGGGCTGAGGAGGGCGGAGGCCCTGCAGTCCTGCACAGGGCTACCCTCTGTGGTCGCGGTGTTTGCCGTGTGGTTGGATTTACTTCTGGATTTTTCAACCTGTGCTTCAGTCCAAGGGCATCGCTCCTCTCCTTTCCTCGCCTCGTCAGCCAGCACAGGTGCCAGGGTGACGCTCTGGGCTGCGAGGACCGCATCAACGCAGAAGATTCGCTTCTTGGGCGCGGGGACACCTACCCACGAACCCTCATTAGGGAAGATCCGGGCCCACTTTAGGGTTTCCTCTGCTCTTAGTCTCTTCAGGGTTCTGAAAAGCCCTCTGTAACGTGGATTCAGATCAGCAGGGTTCAGGGTCTCTGCTCTCTCCCCAGCAGGCGAGACTGCATGGTGACGCCCCTGCGACGTGCGTGCTGCCGCCCTGGGGATTCGGGTCCCGCTGGCCTTGGCTGTGCTTGGGGCAGCCGAGTCGCCGCAGGTCGGGGGAGGCCTGTGCCCACCGCAGGGAGACCTTGCTCGCCAGGCCCTGCCACTGGAAGGGCTGTCCCGCCCCAGCCTGGCCTCAGGCACACGTTTGGTTCAAAACTGGGACGGCAACCACGTGAGAACACGCACAGGAAAGTGCATTTTAAAGCCCGGGAATCCATGATCCAAAATGAACAGTGCCATACTTGCTGCCAGTCTTTCCCCCAGAAACGGTGCTGATCTGGTCCCGGGCAGGCTCCTCAACAAGCCCACACACCGGGAGGCCGGGCTGTGTGACCGGAGCCCCGGGGCACAGAGCGCTTCCGGCAGGTGGGCTCCCGGGGCTTCTCCCGCGAGTGGCACTGCCTGCTTGCAGCACGGGAGCTGCGCGAGCCCTCACCTGGGGAGGGGCACAGGTGGTCTGGGCCGCGTGCTCCTGCGGGGCGGCTGGCGTCTGGCCTTCTGCAGGCCCGGCCTGGGCCGCCCTGGGGCTCTCTCATCCGAGGGGTGCCGGGTCCCCGCGCGTCTTGCCGATGCTCTGGCCTCCTGCATCTTCATGAGTTTCATCTATTTCCCCGATATCAAATACCTTTCACTTTTTCCTGGCTCCCTTTCTGTAAAAGGCCTGTGCCTCCGGGGGACCATCTGCCTCTCCTGCAGGCATGTGTGCGCGTGTGGCGTGTGGCGTGCGCACGCGTGATGTGTGCACGCGTGACGTGTGTGCCCACGGCCCGCCTGCTGTCCGCTGTATCAGGTGGCCCTCTGAGCCTCACACGGGTCCTTTGTCTGGGTGGTGGGGGTTGTCGGGGCAGGGATGGACTGGGGGCTTCCTCGCAGTCATGCTGTTTCCTATGCAACCTGCTGGCCCTGGCTGCCCAGGGCATCCGTCCAGCCCAGACTGGCCCCGAGCCCTGCAGGGCCAGCTCGGCCTCACTCAGCCTCTCTCCTGTCCTGGAACTTGCGCTCAAGTTCCCTTCGGCCTCCAGCCCTAATTCCCCGCCCACCATTCATCTGAGCCGCTGGGCTGTGTCCTCAGTTAACTCCCCGGGGCCAGCTCATTTACCAGCCCCTCCTCCAGGGCGGGGACGGACTGCAGGCAGCGCCACCTCTGGGCCCGGGGGAGCTTCTTTGGCTTCCCCCTGCTCCCTGCATCATGCCCTGGCAGACGACCTCTCGCTCCTTCTCTTTCCCTCCGTGTTTTTTTTTTACTGTGATAAAATGCACGTAACATAAAACCGGCCACCTTGACCATTTTTAAGCGTACAGCTCACTGGCATAAGCACATCCAAACTGCCGTGCAACCGTCACCAAGATGTCCAGGACTTTCCATCGCCCCAAACCGAGACTCTGTCCCCAAGACACACTCACTGCCACCCCTGCCCCCGCCCCCCCCCCCCTCGTCTACTCTCTTTCTCGGAAGCTGACCCCTCGAGGGACCCCGCGTGTGGGCCCGTCTGTCCTGTGTTCTGCTTATCCCACTCAGCATCATGTCCTCAAGAGCCACCCATGTTCTGTCCTGTGTCAGAGGGTGCCTCCTTTTGAGGGCTGAGTCATGCTCCGCTCTATGCTTTTACCGCCTTCGTCTGTCCAAGGACACTTGGGTTGCTTCTAGGTTTTGGTTATTCTCCAGTGCATCCATCCCCCCTGGGAACGTGGATATACAAGTATCTGTTTGTTTCTCTGCCTCAGATTTTTTTCAGCTATTTACCCAGAATTGGAATTGTGGACCACACCATACTTCTGTGCTCCACTTTCTGAGGAAACTCCATCGACTGCACCATTTCACACTCCCTCCAGTGCATGAGGTTCCAGTTTCTCCATACTCTTGCCAGCACTTGTCCTTTTTAAAAAATCATTATAGCCATCCTAACAAGACTGAGGCGGTGTCTCACTGCAGTTCTGATTTGCATTGCCCTGGGACTAATGATGTTGAGCATTTTTTTGTGTGTGCTTGCTGACCATTTTGTGTATCCTTGGAGAAGTGTCCATTCAAGCCTTTTAGCCATTTTTGAGTTGAATTCTTGGTGTTTTGTTGTTGTTGTTGTTGGGTTTTGAAAGTGAAAGTGAAGTCGCTCAGTCGTGTCCGACTCTTTGCGACCCTGTGGACTGTAGCCCTCTAGGCTCCTGCGTCCATGGGATTCTCCAGGCAAGAATACTGGAGTGGGTTGCCATTTCCTTCCGTTCTTTAACTTATATGCAGAGTACATCACGCAAAATACCAGGCTAGGTGAATCACAAGCTGGAATCAAGATTGCCAGGAAAAGTATTAACCTCAGGTATGCAGATGATACCACTCTAATGGCAGGAAGTGATGAGGAACTCAAGAGTCTCTTGGTGAGCGTGAAAGAGGAGTTAAAAAGCTGGCCTGAAACTCAACATTCAAAAAACTAAGATCATGGCATCTGACCCCATCACTTCATGGCAAATAGAAGGGGAAAAAGTGGAAGCAGTGACAGCTTTTGTTTCCTTAGGCTCCAAAATCAGTGTGGATGGTGACTGCAGCCAGGAAATTCAGAGATGCTTGCTCCTTGGAAGGAAGTCTATGACAAACTTAGACAGTGTATTACAAAGCAGAGACATCACTTTGCTGACAAAGGTCCACACAGTCAAAGCTACGGTCTTTCCAGCGGTCACGCGTGGATTTAAGAGCTGGTGCATAAAGAAAGCTGAACGCCGAAGAACTGATGCTTTCCAACGACGGTGCTGGAGAAGACTGAGAGTCCCCTGCTGCTGGGAAAGAGTGAGGGCAGGAGAAGAGGGCAGCAGAGGATGAGATGGTTGGATGGCGTCATCGACTCAGTGGACTCGGATCTGAGCAAACTCCGGGAGATCTAAGAGAGGACAGAGGAGCCTGGTGCGCTGCAGTCCGTGGGGCCGCAAAGGCTTGACTGGAAAGGCTGCCCCTACCTCCGTGGTCATAGGCTCCCTAGTGGCTCAGATAGTAAAGAACCTGCCTGCAATGTAGGAGAATCAAGCGCGGCCTCTGGGTGAGGATGATACCCTGGGGAAGAGAATGGCTGCCCACTCCAGTATTCTTGCCTGGGGAATTGCATGGACAGATGAGTCTGGACGGCTACAGTCGATGGGGCCACAAAGAGCCAGGCACGGCTGGGCGGCTAACGCTCCCTGGCCACAGAGGGATCTTCCCAGGGTTTCTTCTACCACTTTTTAAAAGTTACTGTTTTTATTTATTTGGCTGCGCTGGGTCTTAGTTGCAGCATGTGGGATCTAGTTCCCTGACCAGGGATCAAACCTGGGCCCCCTGCATTGGGAGCACAGAGTCTTAGCCACTGGACTACCAGGGAAGTCTCTTAACACTTTTATGGTTTCATTTTTTGTCCATTTAAAACTTCGACACCTTCATCCTGGTACTCAGTGAGAGGTTCCTTTCTTCTAGACAGCTACACACTGTCTCAACATTCACCAGAACATCCACAGGACTGCTCTGGTGGTCCAGGGGTTAAGACACCATGGTTCCACTGCAGGGGCACCAGTCCCTCCCCAGGCGAGGGGACTACGATCCCGCACCCCCTTATCCCCCCCCCCACGGGTTTGAGATGCCATCTTCAGTTTACACTAAGTGTCTGCACACACTGCAGTAAGTTTCTAGATCTCCTATTCAGCTCTGCTGTTGCTCATGCCACAACAGGACACTATAGTTTGATAACTGAAGTTTTGTGATATGAATTCACACCTGTTAGAGCTACACCTATGTCTATTCTTCCACGTGACCAGTTTGCCCAACTGAAGAAAGGGACGATGCATGTTTACCAATTTGTACCATTATTGAGAGTGGGCTGTGAAACGCCGGGGAGAACCCTCCGTGCCAGTGAGTCGTGCTCTCCAAGAACATGGTGTCTTCCCATTACCAAGTCTCTTGGTAATGCTCTGTGGTGTTTTAAAGTTTCAAACAGGTCTGTATTGCTGCTGCTGCTGCTGCTGCTAAGTCACTTCAGTCGTGTCCGACTCTGCGACCCCATAGACAGCAGCCCACCAGGCTTCCCCGTCCCTGGGATTCTCCAGGCAAGAACACGGGAGTGGGTTGCCATTTCCTTCTCCAATGCATGAAAGTGAAAAGTAAAAGTGAAGTCGCTCAGTCGTGTCCGACTCTTGGTGACCCCATGGACTGCAGCCTACCAGGCTCCTCCATCCATGGGATTTTCCAGGCAAAAGTACTGGAGTGGGGTGCCATTGCCTTCTCCGAGGTCTGCGTTATCTCCTGTTAAGTCTATTCCTGTTGTCAAACGTGCCTTTTTCACTCATTCGTCTCCCAGCATCTGTCTGCAAGGGCTGCTCATTTCCAAGCGGTCGCCTGCACCCACTTCCTGGACCGTCTGCTGTGGACGGGCTCCAGTGCACCCCCGGCACCGATGGGGTGCAGGCGCGTGTCTCCCACGGTGCTGGCTCCATCCCCCTGCTCAGCTGCTGGGCCAATGCTTCTGAGAAGGCGCGGGCCACGCTGGGGACGGTGACCCACCTCCGGCTTTGCTCTGACCCGCCTGGCACTGTGGCTCTTCCGACTCTTTTTTTTCCAGGTGTCTTGCTCTCTTTCACGATAGAGATCTCAGAATGTCTGGTGCCCTTGGCTGTTCCCTCGAGTTTACCGCAGGGACTAAGAATTGATAGCAACATTGGCAGGCTGGGGCCTGGCCACGGGGGCAGCTTCGTGTTTCGGCTGCCCCCTACCACGCAGCTGAGAGCTGACCCTCTGTTCTGCCCGCCCCAAGGCCACTCACTGGAGAGGGGTTGCTATCTCCTGTAGGCTGGTCCTCCCGCCCAATCCTGTGCCATGGGTTCTTGCTCTTCTCAGGGTCCTTTGCAGCCATGTTGGTGGGCCTGCCGGGAGGTGGATGGGCACAGGCGTGCCTGGCCCTCTGTGAGAGGCCCTCTGTCTGGACCCTCGCTGTAGGGGGGACTGTCTCCTCAGACCTGGGCCTCAGCCCGAGCACACTGCTCTGTGAGCACGTGTGCCCCAGCGCGGGCTCGGGCTGGGAAGGCCGGGGAAGAAGGGACTGGGGGGCGGACCTCTGTCAGCTGGGCTCGTCCCAGAAAGACGATGAGGTCCCGACGTGGGGAGACTGGAGGAGGAGCTTCCCTGCCAGGGCACAGCAGGGAGGGACAGAGAGGACGGACGCAGCAGGACAGTCAGAGTGAGCAAGCGCACCCGCGGGGCCACAGCCAACGGCTGACGCTGCCCAAGGGCGGGGAGCAGCAGAGGGAAGAGGCAGGAGGGTACCACAGGGCGGCCAAGGTTGGGGACCCGGTGGGACTCCCTGGCCCCAGTCAGAAACCTGGCAGTCTGAGGAGAGGGGTCTGCACCCCTTCTCTGCCTCCCCCAGGACCCCCTCCGCTATGCTGCCTCTTGGCCTCGTCCCCATGCACCCCTCCCTGACAGCCACCCCCACCTCTTGGAACTGCAAAGGCAGCAGGTCACCCCGTCCAGGCGTCGCCCGGCCCCTCCGTCTGCAGGACCCCCGTCCAGACAGAAGCCCCACCCCGGCCCCTCCCAAGGAGTCCTCGCCCCGGACAGGTGACATGCTTGTGTGGTTATGTCTTAGATGGCCTGTCCCGAGAGACTGGCCTCATAGAAGCCAATCGGTGGCTGGCTTCGGGCGGGGGCGCAGCTGGTACGGCATCCAAAGCCCGCTTCCCTCCTCCACCGCCGTTCCACAGAAACCCAGGACCTTGCAGACATCGCCGCAGACAGGTTCAAGCACACGGCTGCACGAGTGCCACTGGGCCTGCCCTGCCTCAGCCTGGATCCATCAGGCTTGGCTTTGACCCTGACGCACAGGGAACCGTCCGGAACTTCTGGGGGCCTGGCTTCCTTTGCTTGGGAAGCCGCCCCCTGAGCAAGCGGGGCTGCACGGTGACCGGACAGCGGCCCACCCGGCCGGCTGGGGTGAGACAGGCTCCTCCACCCTGGGGCCAGCACCAAGCAGGGCCTCCAGGAGCGTTTCAGTCATGATTTTGGTGGACAGGTGTCCTGCTTACCGCCCACCTAC
This sequence comes from Oryx dammah, assembly GCF_014754425.2. NCBI lineage: Eukaryota > Metazoa > Chordata > Mammalia > Artiodactyla > Bovidae > Oryx > Oryx dammah. The sequence goes on from NW_024070200.1 coordinate 318,841, forward strand.
CTGGTCAGGAGGACATCGTCCCGGCTGTGCGCAGAGCCTCCCCTGGCCAGGCGCCCTCCACGTGGCGGCAGCTGGGGTTGGGGTGGCCGGCAGAGGTAGGCCGCCCACAGCTGCGGGCGGCTGGGAGGGGCGCGCCCACCTTGGTGCCCGCCCACCTTGGTGCCCACCCCGGGCTCTGAGGGAGAGGATGCTGACACCCTGCGTGGCCCCCGGTCCAGCATCTGCCTGTTATCAGATGCCCTCCGGCCCTCCCCGGGCTCCGGAGGCGCCCTCTCCACCCACACTCCCCTGCCAGGACCCAGGTTTCCAGAGAGGAACCCCCTCTAGCTTACCCAGTCCTGAGTCTGCGGCTCCTGCTGACTGCTGCTTTGGGCACCTGGTGGGCCCCAGGCCATCGCTGGGCTTGGTGGCCCCGAGGGCTGCCCCTTCTCCTGGGAAGGCTGCGACTCCGCCTTCTTCCTCAAGAGCGCTGTAAGCGAGCGCTCCCTGCTGCCCATCTGCGGCCCCTGGGCGGCTGGCCTGCACCTCTGGGGCGAAGTCCCCACAGCTACCTGGGCCCCTCAGGCAGAGGAAGGTCACAGAAGATATTAAGAAGAGGTGGCAAGAATACACGGCAGAACAGTACAAAAAAGATCTCCACGACCCAGATAATCATGATGATGTGATCGCTAATCTAGAGCCAGACACCCTGGAATGTGAAATCAAGTGGACCTTAGAAAGCATCACTACGAACAAAACTAGTGGAGGTGATGGAATTCCAGTTGAGCTGTTTCAAATCCTGAAAGATGATGCTGTGAAAGTGCTGCACTCAATATGCCAGCAAATTTGGAAAACTCAGCAGTGGCCACAGGACTGGAAAAGGTCAGTTTTCATTCCAATCCCAAAGAAAGGCAATGCAAAAGAATGCTCAAACTACCGCACAATTGCACTCATCTCACATGCTAGTAAGTAATGCTCAAAATTCTCCAAGCCAGGCTTCAGCAATACGTGAACCGTGAACTCCCTGATGTTCAAGCTGGTTTTAGAAAAGGCAGAGGAACCAGAGATCAAATTGCCAACATCCGCTGGATCATGGAAAAAGCGAGAGAGTTCCAGAAAAATATCTATTTCTGCTTTATTGACTATGCCAAAGCCTTTGACTCTGTGGCTCACAATAAACTGTGGAAAATTCTGAAAGAGATGGAAATACCAGACCACCTAACCTGCCTCTTGAGAAATCTGTATGCAGGTCAGGAAGCAACAGTTAGAACTGGACATGGAACAACAGACTGGTTCCAAATAGGAAAAGGAGTACGTCAAGGCTGTATATTGTCACCCTGCTTATTTAACTTCTATGCAGAGTACATCATGAGAAACGCTGAACTGGAAGAAACACAAGCTGGAATCAAGATTGCCGGGAGAAATATCAATAACCTCAGATATGCAGATGATGCCACCCTTATGGCAGAAAGTGAAAAGGAGCTAAAAAGCCTCTTGATGAAAGTGAAAGAGGAGAGCGGAAAAAGTTGGCTTAAAGCTCAATGTTCAGAAAATGAAGATCATGGCATCTGGTCCCATCACTTCATGGGAAACAGATGGGGAAACAGTAGAAACAGTGTCAGATTTTGGGGGGCTCCAAAATCACTGCAGATGGTGACTGCAGCCATGAAATTAAAAGACGCTTACACCTTGGAAAAAAAGTTATGAGCAACCTAGATAGCATATTCAAAAGCAGAGACATTACTTTGCCAACAAAGGTCCGTCTAGTCAAGGCTATGGTTTTTCCTGTGGTCATGTATGGATGTGAGAGTTGGACTGTGAAGAAGGCTGAGCGCCGAAGAATTGATGCGTTTGAACTGTGGTGTTGGAGAAGACTCTTGAGGGTCCCTTGGACTGCAAGGAGATCCAACCAGTCCATTCTGAAGGAGATCAGCCCTGGGATTTCTTTGGAAGGAATGATGCTAAAGCTGAAGCTCCAGTACTTTGGCCACCTCATGCGAAGAGTTGACTCATTGGAAAAGACTCTGATGCTGGGAGGGATTGGGGGCAGGAGGAGAAGAGGACGACCCAGGATGAGATGGCTGGATGGCATCACGGACTCGATGGACATGAGTGTGAGTGAACTCCGGGAGATGGTGATGGACAGGGAGGCCTGGCGTGCTGCGATTCATGGGGTCGCAGAGAGTCGGACACGACTGAGCGACTGAAATGAACTGGGCTCAGCTTCCAGCCATTGGCCAGACAGTGCTGGGTGACCTCAGCCAGTGAGCCTCAAAAGGGTCCATCCCCTTGGGTGTCCTGGGTCCCCCTGCTCCAGCATCCACTTTTCTCCACATGGCCACCCCAGGCCAGGGCGGCTGTGGCCTCCGCCCTGCCCCTGCCCCCCTCAGGCTCCCCCAGGAACGCCCCCTCTCCCACCGTGGCTCCAACTCCTCGGATGGGCCGCTTCTGGGGACTCAGCCTGCGGGCAGAATGACCAGGGGAGAAAGGAGGGCCCCCCCCCCCCGACGCAGCTCTCCCCGCCTGGTTCTTCCAGACCCCTGTGACCTCACCTCGACGCCCGGCCACACCCCAGGGCCCACGATCCTTCACCTGCACGACTACGGGTGAAGGCGCCGCGGCAGAGGGCAGCCCGCCCGTCTCCACTCCGCGGAGGGGTGGCAGGGCAGGGGTCCGGGGACAGGACAGAGGGTCAAGGGGAGGGAGTCATGGGGGGCGGCGCCCGTCGGGGAGGCGCGGGACACAGCGGGGGCACGAAGGCGGGCACGAGTGGGGCACACAAACGGCGGGGGGCACACTGTAGGGCGGGGCGGGGGGCGGGGGGTCCGCCGGGTGCAGCGGGGGCACGCGGGGGAAGGGGAGGGAGGAGGCGGGGCGGGTCAGAGGGCGGGGCCCCCAGCGGCTCCGAGCGCCCGAGGAGGCGGGGCCGAGCCTGAGGAAACTTCCGCCCGGCCGCTTCCGCTTCCGGCTCGTGGCGCGCCTGCGCTCTGGCCTCGATCGTCAGGGGCCGCCCGGGCTTCCGCTGTCCACGCGGACGCTGTCCCGCCCCGGCGTCCATGACCCGGAGCTTCATCTCGGGGCCGCGAGGAGTCCCGGCCTCTCGTTGCCCGGAGGGGCACGCCTCGGGGGTGCCCCCCAGCTGTCCGCGCCCCGACCCCCCGGTCCCCTTGGGTCCCCGCGGCGTTGGGGGCCTCGGTGCCTGGACGGATGGAGGGGCGAGGCTGCGCGAGAGGAATCACACAGCAGGCGAGGGAGGGCCTCGGAGTGCTCCCCGGGTTTATTAGTGTCGCATCAGCACCTTAAAATAGTCCACGTGGTCACAGACGTGACAGTTTAGAATCTGTTTCCCAAAAACGCTATTTACATTAATCCTGTTTTCCATTTTTAAAAAAGAAAACAAAAGCTAGCAACAGGTACATCCTAGAAACCAAACAACGCACAAAGAACTGGGCGGGGTCTGCCGGGACGCACAGTGGCACCCCTTGGCCTGCAGCGTCAGACCCCAGGGAAAGGGCCCCCAAGCCCGGCCCCGCAGGCCCCTGCCAGGAACGCAGCTTCCTCTCCGCCGCAGGATAGGAGGGGTCTCTAGAAGGCGATCAAAGGACACGTGTAGGGGTCAGGCAACTGGCTTTGGGAGCCAGCGGCGCAGTCCTGTCAGGAGCGCGTCCTGGGACGAAGGCCAGGCAGGTCTTGGTATCTGCCAGCAAGGACAGCGCAGCAGAGCTGGCCCCGGCCGCTCTAATCCTGCTGCCCCTCCCCCCCCGAGCCGCAGCCATGACCCTCGGGACACCGGCCTGCGTGTCCTGAGGAGCCGGTGACCTGGGGACCTGACAGGAACTGGTGGCCTGGACGCAGGGCTGCAGCTGACCGCCCACCTGGCCTGAGTGAGGGTGCAGCCTGCCCACGCTGTGCCACAGGCCCCTGAGGAGCCTGGCCTTGCCCTAACGTGACGAGCGGCTTAGCCTTCGAGTCCCAGGGACCTCTGGTCACCCAGTGGGCGGAGAACCCCTGCTCTGCAGGGGCTGCTCCTGTCCTGGGGGTCACAGTCTGGGCCCTGTGCTCCTCACAAGCTGCCCCCACACTGCCCTCCATGCACTCACGGCTGCGCCTCAGTCACAAGCAGCTTTGGCTTCTGAGTTATTTTCCTTCGGGGGACAAAGTGCTTTTATGTGTGTCCTCAAAACAGCTCCATGAGGTAGGCGGGGGAAGTGTTGACTGTTCCCGATCAGATGATGGGAAACCGAGGCACCGGCGTGAGCAGAGCCCGGGTCTCTAAGTGAGTCATGGTGGCTGGGGCTGTCCGTATGCCCTCCAGGGCCCAGGAACAGTGTGGCCGGCCCAGGGTGGAGGTGCTGAGCGTCGTCTTCTTGTGGGTATGAGGACACCTCACTGCAGGATGGGATGGGACAGCCCCTTTTACCCCTTCCTCTAAAACTAGTTCTGCAGCTGGAAAGGGCGGGTCACACCTCCTTCTGAGTGTGACCTCCAAAAAGGAAACTCAAGGAGCAGTACCCAGGGCCCTGAAGCCAGTGGTGGGAACAAGGGCAGGGAAACTCACAGGTCCCCGGCAGCTGCTAGGTGTAGCCACAGGTGGACACTGCACAAGCTGCCCAAGGGGTCCTCGGCTCAGTGGCCTACACCCTCACCCAGGTCCTTCCCGTCCAAGGACCCTGGTCCAAGGGCATGCTCAGATCTGTCCACCTGCTAGGCCCAAGGCTCTTGGCCATGGACACTCGGCCCCTGAACAGCCACCTGGGGGAGGAGGTAAGCACGTAGGTCACAGGTAAGAAAAACGGACCGTCTTCCATCCCTGAATGGGACCCTTCCTTGCCACAGGCTGTTGGAAGTCCTGTCCTCCAACAGAGTGGGTTAAGACCTGCAGCCTGTCTGGCGTTTGGCACTGTTTTTCTGAGCGCAGCCTGTGTGGTTCTCAGCCCTAGAAAACTGGGCTCAGAGCCCCTGGGTGGGCACCCCGGGCCTGTAGCCACAGTGGCCAGGTGGAGTGGGTGGGCTCTTGCTGGGGAGTCCTGAGAGCAGGGCTGGGGCCAAGCAAGAGGGCTGGAAGGGACCCCGGCCTCGGGCCAGGACAGCCACAGCCTACTGCACAGGGAGGGGGATGGCAGGTCGACCCCCTTCCCTGGGGACCCAACCCCCAAATCCCTTGCTCTGAGGAGCCTAACCTAGACAGGCGGGGGCCCGGCTGCACCCATGGCTCCAACGGGGCTCGGGCCCCTCCGGTTTGGCCACTTGCCACACTAGTGCTGCAGGTGACAGACACCTGACTGCCTGGCCCAGACACCCTCAGTCAGCAGGCGGCAGGGCTGAGGCAGCAACCGTGTTCGGGGCAGGATGACTCGCAGAAGCAAAGCAGTGCCTCGGGGGCATCGGAGGGCGCGGGGAGCAGGGGGGTGAGACCGGGGCGGCACGGCTAGCTCTGCCTCAGTCCTCAGGGGCTGCTAGGATTTCAGAAGAGCAACGTCTGTTTGGCAGCTACATTATAACATGTATTTAAAAGCATTAAAAATATCTGCTACTATAAAACCTCCACTGCCCCCGGCGGCTGGAGTTCATCGAGATCCAGAGTGGGCGGCGCTGGGGCCCTCTCGGCTGGTGGGCGGGGGGCCCAGGGCGGGGCTGACAGGCCTCTGTGTTCCGCTCAGGACATCCCTGACAGAAGGCTGGCCTCTGGCCCCTGGCCCCCCAGCTCACTGCCTGGGTACAGGCAGCCTGGGGTCCACGGGGCCACCCGCAGGACCCCTGCTCCCTGAGGAAGCAGAGTAGTCCTGGCTTTCAGAAAGGACAGGACACGAAGGCAAGAACCCTTCTTGTTGGGGGGACTGGGTTGGGGGCGGGGGTAGTCCTGAGGCCAAAACACACCTTCCATGATCCCGCCTGCCCTCCCACCCCTGCCAGGACATTCTGGTTAATAAGCAGAGCAGTTACGGGCTCCCGGTGGGGGCCGCCCCGTTAAGTCTCCAGGTTGTGAGCGCGTTCATACTTAAGACTGTTTCTCTCTGGGGTTTTAAGGGTCTGTCTCTGTGGTAAACTGAAGTGCGAACAGAAAAGCAGCTGGGCCCTCCCGGCCGCGGCCATCGTGGGGCTGCAGCGCGGAAAACTGGCACGGCCCCCCGGCAGGCGGGGCTAGAAGGTGGACTTGGAGTGTCCGAAGATGCAGATGGGGAAGTGCTTGACGTGGGAGGACCACTGGGCCGCCAGCTGAAAGAACTTGACGTCGTTCCACTCCACGCCGTCGATGAGGACTGTGGGGACAAGACCGCCTGACCCGCCTGCCCCTAGCTCCAGGCCGCGGCCAAGGACAAGGCTGGGGGGTGCTGACACCCGTGGGGACCCCCAGGCTCCCGGGAGACACCCGCTGGTTCTCACCGGCCCTGCGGGAGGAGGTCTGGGGGCCCCAGCTCCCCTCCTGGCCTTCCTGCTGCCTGCTGCCACCCCATCCCATTGGCCCAAGAGCCTCTCCCCAGCCACCTCAGGGGAGCTGGTGTCCACAGCCTGTCTGCCTCCGAGGGGTCTGCAGACGGGGTTTGAAACACCCTCCAGTTAAGCCAGAAAATCAACACAGAAAGACTGGCTGTGGTCCACTGTGGTCAGACCCAAGCCCACGGAAAAGAGAGAACTCGAGAGCTCCGTGTTCTCAACCACTCAGTCACAGAGTATCTTCTATAAAAATTGAGATAAAGCAGAAAGGACTGAGAAATTATTTCTCAGAATTTGAAAAGCCACTCCACACACACAAGTGGTCTCTCCCAAGTGTGCTCTGAGCTCAGACTACCTAACATGACATCACAGCCAAACAAGCACGTCCGGAGGTGAGCTTCCAGACGCGGCCCCGCCCCGCCCCGCCCCGCCCCGCCCCGCCCCGCCCCGGTTTACTTCAGTTTCATGTTGGCAACAGGCCCCGCCCCGAAGGGCCCGCCCCGAGCCCCGCCCACTGGCCACAGGCCCCGCCCACCCGCGCGCGCGCCCGGCTCACCGCGCAGCATGTTCTGCTGGTGCTTGGCCGTGCAGATCAGGCGGCTGATGCCCTCGATGCACTGGCTTTTGGACTCCGCGTCCTTGTCCTTGGTTTTCTTGGGCAAAAACATCACTAGGAGGAAAGGGGGCCGCGCTGTGCTCCCGCTGCTCCTTCCGGGCCGGGTCAGCGCGGGGTGTGCGCTCCGCCGGCCCCGACCCCGCGCCCCTGGCCCTCCTGCCACGCGGACCCTGACCGCCACCACCCGCCCGCCAGCAGGCCCTTGCCCAGGGGTGTGGGAACGAAGTGGCCCCCAGGCCCGCAGCACCCTCGGAGCCTGCGCAGCAGCCCCTCCGCCCCGACAATCAGCCCACCGCCCCACCTCACCCTTCTTGTTCTTCTCCTTGGTGACCACGGTCATCGACATGGTGGGCGTGGCCGCGGCCTCGCCGCTGCTGGGCAGCCTGCTGACCTGGAGAGACCGGAAGGTGCACTTGAGTGTGTTTTTGGTGGTGGGCGAGTCCTTCTTCTCGGCGTCTCTCTTCCTGTCTGCGGGCTGAGCTGCCGTCCAGTAATCCACCTGCAGCCCCATGAGCTCGGCGCCGACGCCCTGGCTGTGAAAGACGAGGGAGGCTCTCACCCCTCCGTCCTCAGCAGGGGACGGCAGCACCCCGGGCCGGCATGGGCAAACGGGTGCCCTCTGATGCCTGTGCTGCCCGACCTCGGGGACCACCTCTGTGTGGAGGGCCCAGGCCACCCGCCCCTCACAGGTACAGGCCCCAGGGGGCCTATGGTGGGCCTCCCCAACCCTGTGGCAGTTGTCTGGGGGGTTCCGCTGGGGGGAGCCCTGACGGCACCCAAGAAGGGCTGCCAATAACCACACCCACTGTATTCCAGGCCTGCTACTCACAGCCGAGTTTCCAAAACTCCCTGTGGCCAGAGCACCCTATATTTATAGTCTGTAGTTCCGGCCCCAGGAGTGCAGAGGGCCAGGTGGGGAGACATCAGGCCAGGACTGAACAGTGGGGCCCCCCCAGCTCACTTGCCTGAGTGAGCCCTTGACACCACTGTGTCCCCGGCAAGGTCACTCTGACCCTCTGCTTCCTGGCAGCCTGGGGTGCGGTTAGGGACCCCAAGGAACCAGCTGGTTCTCAGCCCCGTCCCTGCTGTGCTGGGGGCAGCACTTCCAGTGGCTGCCTTTACCTGGGGGAGGACAGGCCTCCGCTCACTGACGGGGAGGAGGGCGGGGTGGGCGAGGCCTCCTTGGCCGCAGGAGACGTGGACGGCGGGGTGGATGAAAGCACGCTGGAGCCCGAGGGGGCCGCGTCATCTGAGTCACCTTAGGGGAGGAGTTGGGGGCAGTGCTGAGCTTCCCTCACGGCTCTGCCTGGGCAGCTTGTGGCCCTCTGCACCCAGACGTGGCAGGGAGGCCAGGCAGCTATGGGCTGGGGGAGCACGTGTGGGAAGCCGGAGGAACCCCCTCCCCCAAAGCTGAGCGGGAGCTGTCAGGCCTCAGGGACAAGGGAGACCCATTCCTGGTGAACACAAGCCCCGCAGCACACAAGCACCAGGGCTGCCGCCCGCCGCACCCCCACCCCAGAGGACACAGTCACCTGACGTGGCCGAAGACGGCTCCACTATCCCCACCTTCACCACCTAGGAGGCAACAGGACGCTGCTGAGGGGGGGCGCTCCAGACCCGGGTAGGGACCTGTTCCCTACAGCTGCCCACTTGCCATGTCCCCTCACCCCCCGGAACTTCTGGGGCTGAGCCGGGTCCCAGATCCTCAGTGCGAGGGGCAGAGCTGGGCTCAGGAGAGCCACTGTCCATGTGGTCAGCTGTGCCACAGGCCCTGGTGAAGGACCCTCCCTCTGCAGGTGGTGTGTTTGGGAGACGCCCTCAAGACGCAGCCTGCTTTGGCCATCCTGCACTCCCGGGATAAAGGCACAGGCCCCAGAGGCCCCAGGCTGCTGGCCAGCTGGCTGCTGGCCTGGCCCTGACCTGTGGCCAGCGTTCAGGACCCACATGGCCTCCGGCAGGAGAGGAACCCTCTCCCCTCGAGTGAACCTCTCAGATCTCACACCCTGGCCTCAGCAAAGCACGTGTGCGTGTGACTGGCCGGGCACAGGCAGTGGCGCGTCCGGTGCTGGAGAGAGGGAGCCCGGCCCAGCGGGGCACCAAGGTGGCCGCAGGACCTGCACTGTTTCCCCACGGGCTGCCAGGGGTGTCAGCCCACACCGACCGGGTGGGAGCTGTGCCAAGTGAGAGAGATCGCAACGACGACCGCAGCCTTGGGCACACGGCGGCGGCTCACGTGCAGCCAGCAGGGCAGGCCCAGCAGTCACCACAGCAGCTTCCGCAGGACAGCCCCGGACACGCTCCCTCCCAGCACGGCTAGCAGCCACCCCGCGCTTGAGCAGAGCAAGCGGCCAGAGGCCCTGCCGCCTGCCTGGCTGCCGCGCGCCTCTCTCGGCAGATGCCCCGGCTGGAGACCCCAGTGAGGCCACAGGCTGTGGACACACAGCCGGCCGTTCGGCGGCAGCCCTGGCTCCTTGGCCATGGGACAAAGTAAAACCTTCCAACTTACAGGCCACGCTCCAGCCAAGCAAGCCTGCCGAGGCTCCCAGAGGACAGAGGCAGCCCTCTGCCCCAGACCCCAGGAGGGGCCTGGCCTGAGGACGGACGGCCCCGGGTGGCCTCTGAAGAGCTGAGCCTGACACTGAGCCCCGCTGCCCAGGATGGAGCCGAGGACTGGCCCCGCGCCCCCAGGCGGACCGCCCGCTTCCAGAGTCCCGTCCCAGCAGTGCCTGGGCTCACTCCCCACTCGAAGCAGGAGAGGGAGACTTTAGGGCGGGCGGGATGCGAAGGCAAGTCGTCCGCTCCAACTGAAGAAGGTTCTGGACCGTCGCGTGAAGACGACGACACGCTGATCACGTGGGCGGATCGCGGCCGCCCCGCAGCAGAGCAGCCGGGCAGCAGGATGGCGGGCAAGGAGGCGGCTACCCGGGGCAGTACTCACCCCGACGAAGGGAATGAACTTCTGGGAGGACTCCTCGTCGGGGCTGAGACAGGGAAACACACAGTCAGCCTCCCTTATGGGCAGGGCCGCCCTCTGCAGCGCCCAGCCCCACCCGGACTCATGCCCGCCCTCCCGAAGGCACCGGCCTGGACCTCTGACCGCAGGGCCCGCTGACCTGCAGGAAGCCTGAATGCGTCTGCACGAGGTCCAAGCCCCGAGGGGCGGCCCGAGGCCATCTGCTCCTCCCTCTGAGGCGCCTGGCGCGCAGGCAGCTGGCCCAGCCTGGAGCCACTCTGCTGGCCCCCGGGGCCCCAGGAGAGGGCAGGCTGCCTGTGCCCCCAGGACGCCCCGGGAGCAGCCGGGGCCACCTCCAGGGGGTGGGGGTGACTGTCCCGTCAGGCTGAGACTTCCCCTCAACAATCTGGATGCAGTTGGTGCCCACTGGGGGGCATTTCTTGGACTAAGAGCTTCGGGACAGGACGGGGCAGGGGTCGGGGGGAGGCTCTGAGGGCAAGCTGCTGTACTTGGCCCACAGGCCCTGCACAGCTTTCGGCAGAGCCCAGCCTCTCCAGGGTCACCCGTCACGACCACTGGCAGGGAGGTAGCCAGAGTCCCTGGGCCTGGGTGGGGCGCCTCTTCCACCCGCTCTCCCCGGGCCAGGGCTGGTCCTGCGGCTCAGCTGGTGCTGCTCTGACCCCCAGTGTCCACCTTGGCCTGGGCTCCACCAGCGGCTGGGAGAGCACCCCCTTCTAGCCTCCACCTGGGTCCCCAGGGCAGGACTGGTCCTGGACCTTGTGTGGTCCCTCCCCCAGCCACAGGGCAGACAGGTGCCCCCTGTCCTGCTTCCTGGGCCGGCACCCTCTCCAAGCCATCCTCCCAAACCTGAGCTTGAAGTCACAGAGCGACTCTTCTGCAGGGCAGTCCACACATGCACACCCAGCAGGGCAGCGGCCCGTGGGTGCGACCCAGGGAGAAGCCTCTGCACCAGGCAGGCCTGCCAGTGGGGACCCAGGCCCAGCTCAGCCAGCTCCCTGGGCACCAGCTCTCGGGACCAGGAGCCCCAGGGTACCAGAGCTTGACAGGAGGCTCTCCCCCTCCCTGTCCCTGTGGCGGATGGAGGCTGGGGCTGGGGGTGCCCCGGTGAAGTGTGGTCACCAGCTGGACAAGTGCCCCTGATCCAGGGGTCAGTACAGAATGCAGGTCCCAGTCCTGGCAGGTGCTGCCCTGTGCCCAGCATGCCACCCACATGAGGGGACAGCAGTTGGCAGGAGCCACCCTCCCCTGGGCACCCCTGGACGTGGGCACCCGTGAACCACACACCCACCCAGCACCACCCACCCCATCTCTGCAAAAGACCTTGCAAACGACTCTGGGTGAGAGAACCTGCAGGTTCAGCCCGTCCAGCGGAAGGGGAAGGGGAAGGTGAAGTCGCTCAGTCGTGTCCGACTCTTTGCGACCCATGGGCTGTAGCCTACCAAGCTCCTCTGTCCATGGGATTCTCCAGGCAAGAATACTGGAGTGGGTTGCCATTTCCTTCTCCAGGGGATCTTCCTGACCCAGGGATCGAACCCAGGTCTCCCACATTGCAGGCAGGCGCTTTAACCTCTGCACCACCAGGCTACCAAACTCCCAGGCCTTCTTCCCATTGTAAGAAGAAAACGGTCGAAAAAGAAAACTTCCCTTCATTGCGGTTCGTGTAACGAAACCACCCTAACCTTGTGCCTGGACCTCCTCCTGCATGTTAGCAGGCAGGACATCTGGGGGCGTCCCTGGCCGCACAGGGGCCTTCGACCCACAAGGCCCCCACCTCAGCAAGCCACTGCCTGCCACGCACTCCCACCCCTCCACGATCGGCACGCAGGGAGGCAGACAAGGGAGAACCCCAAGGAGGGGGGACTTGGAGACTCCACAACACAAGCGTCAAAGCCAAGCTGTGCTCCTGGGCCATGCAGACGACATCCAGCACGCACGTTCCCACGAGACGGGGGTGACACCGGCTTCCATCGAGACCCCTCACCCTGGACCCTGCGTGCAGAGGGCATGCGTGCTCCTGGCAGGGACAGAGATCAGGACTCCTGGGGCCTGAGCCCACGGCTCTGTGCCAAGGCCCCTGGGCATGGCTCATGAGACCTGTGCATGGGGGAGGTGCCTCCACGTGGCAGCGGTGGCACAGAAGCTGAGGGGAGCCCACGCCGGCCAAGAGGCCAGGGTGGGGGTGCTGGGCAGCCCGCACAGTTGCCTGAGAGGACCACCAATGGGTCTGACCTCAGGCGGGGAGCTGGTGCTGAGCAGATGGGAGCCTCCCTGCAGACGCCCTCGCGGGGCTGGGCTGGAGGAAGCCCGGGACAACTGTACCCGCTACCCACCCTCTCCCGGGTCTCCTGACCCCTCTGGGTGGACAGCAGCCTGTTCTGTGTGCCCGCTGCCCTTCCAGGCCTGGGCTCTGAGCCCAGATGGCACACTGGCTTTCACAGGGCTCCAGCCGGGACGCCGGGACATCGGGACCCCCCCAGCCTGGGCGGGTGTCACCTCTGTAACGCGGGGGTGGGGGCTGAGCACGGAGGAGGCTTGGGGTCTCCCAGGCCTCGGCCCCAGGTGCGGCTCACGGGGGCCCACCCTGGTACAGACAGGCGCTGCGGCCCAGGCAGCAAAGCAGGCCACGCTCCCGGCGCAGCTGATGGGGGTGGGCGGGGAGCGGAGCGGGCGCAGGCCCAGAGGACAGCCCGGGGTCAGCGGGGCACACCACGGCTGGTCTTTCTCTAGACCCTGAGGCTTGTTTAGCAGGACAGCTGAACGGGCTCACACCCCTCCTCCTGATCCATCCCAGGGCCCAGCACAGAGGCGGCCTGGGACCCAAGGACTCGCCCTGGGGCTTTCCCAGAGCAAATGCCCTGAGACTCAGGCAGAGCAGCGCCCTGAAGGGCCCAGTGCCAGACACCTGGCAGGCAGGGCCATTGGGCTCGGCTCCGACATGCGGTCAAATGGAGAAGCCGCCGCCTCGGGGGGCAAAAACCAGAGAGCCTCGCTGTGTGCAGAGATCCCAGTGGTCTGGCCATCATCCAGGTAAACCCCAAAACAGCCGGGAAGCTGCCCCAAGCCGCTCTCCCTGGCTGCTGGCAGGGGCACTGGGAGCAAAGCCCGCGCCGAGTGGTGCCAGTGCTTGGTTGGTGGCTCATGGGGTGGAACCAGTCCCTGTGGCAAACAGCGGCAGCACTGCCAGGCTTCAGAGACACAGCAACTCAGAAAGGAGTTCAGCCAGCCGCTTCCCGACCCGCACTCGGGACTCAGACGCTACCAAGCAGCAGACTTTGTCCCTGAGGCTGGGTAAGTGCCCGAGAGGGACGGGCAGCGCCAGGAGCCGGCTGGGTGGAGACCACGCCTCCTGACCCCCGCATGGAGACCTGAGGGCCGCCCCACCCGCTGACACTGCCAAACAGCCCTGAAGACCAGCCAGTGGGCGGGAGGGGGCCGGATCCAAGGACAGCGGTACCTGAGGGCGAAGTCAAAGTGAAAGTTCTTTCTCCTTTTCAGAGAGCCGCCAAAGAGAGAGACAGGACAGGACGCTATTAGGCGCTTAGGGGCCGCGAGGCACCCACTGGGGGTCCCTCACAGAGCCGGGGGCAGGGCAGCTGAGCTTCTCAGACCAGCTGCGGTCTGCCTCTTCCTGCAACCCCCTGACCGCGCCTCTGTTCACAGCTGGGCAAGGGGACCGCTCGACCCCCTCAGATTGCACAAGGCCCCACCCCATGCCAGCGGGCACCAGCCCAGCCCCTGACCACCATCCTGCACAGGGCAGGGGGAGGACCGGGTCTCCCGCTGGAGATTGGCAGCTGGAGGAGGCAGGTCCCTGCTGGGCCAGCACCAGGACCGCTGCTCTTGTGACTCCAATTATAGGAAATCCCAGCACGTACAAAGGTGAAGAAAAATTGCCCAGCTGATCCTAACTCTGATTTGCATCGGGAAAAGGTACAGGGGTCAGAACTGGGGGCTTCCTCATCCCAGGCCTTTCCATCCCGTGGGCCCGTGAGTGACCCAAGGCGCTGGGACAGTGAGGACGCAGGCTGCTTGGCCAAGATTGCAGATGTACGGCGGTCTCCAGCCCACACCTGCCCGGCCCCAGGAGGTACCTCTTCTGCTTGTAGGTCAGCATGGCCTCTGCAATGGGCAGCTGGTGGGCGCAGTTGGCCCCCGAAATGTACTGGGTGATTCTCGACACAATGTCCGGCGTGTCCTGCACTGCAGAAGACCAGGAGGGGTCCGTGGGCATGGTGCACTCCAGCACCCAAGGTCGGGGCAGCCAGGCTGGGCATGGCTGAGGGGCTCCTCTGGCTGCCTCCCTCATGGGGTCCTGGGGAGGGCCCTGCTGCTGCTGCTGCTGCTGCTGCTAAGTCGCTTCAGTCATGTCCGATTCTGTGCGACCCCATAGATGGCAGCCCACCAAGCTCCCCTGTCCCTGGGATTCTCCAGGCAAGAACACTGGAGTGGGTTGCCATTTCCTGCTCAAATGCATGAAAGTGAAAAGTGAAAGTGAGGTCGCTCAGTCGTGTCCGACTTTTAGCAACCCCATGGACTGCAGCCTACCAGGTTCCTCCAGGCCTCTCCAAATCCTGAAAAGCCATCCCCGGCCGGTCACCAAAGAGCTTTGTGGCTCACGGGCAAAGAAACATCCTGGCCCACCCCCCACTGACCATGCCTGCTGACCCCAGCTATCTGACTGGCACTCAGGCCCAATACATAAAGTGTGTCTCAGAGCAAAGCAAACTGCTGACTTTCAAAATGAGGTGTGATGGGCTGGGCAGCAGGGCAGGGGCCCAAGGGTGAGGGGCGCAGGGTGGGGGTGGGCGGGAGGGCAGATGGGGGCTGGTGGAGAAGGGGGCGCGGGCCGGGGGGGGCAGCTGGAGGTTGCGGGTGGGGTGTGGGCGCAAGGGCCAGGAGGGGTGGCGGGGGTGGGGGCGGGGCAGGGGGACAGGAGGGGCACGGTGAGGTAAGGAGAGGAAGGGCGCAAGGGGCGGGGGGTGGGGGGCGGAGGACGGGAGAGGCCAGCGCGCGCGTCCGGGGCCTCACCGGCGCTCTGCGCCTCCAGCTTGTTGAACAGGTCCCTCCAAGCCAGGTCCTGGAAGAAGTTGTTGTACCTGTAGTCCACAGAGCCCAGGTACCGGGCCACGGGGTGCGAGCCTGGGGGCCAAGAGCGGCGTCAGGCGCGGCCCGCTTCTCCGCCCCCTTGCCTCGCCCCGGGGCGGGGGTCTCCCTGAGGACTCTGCCCCAGGCAAGCCAAAAACGGGGGGTTTCGGTCTTGAGAGCTTTTAAAGGTTAATGAATAAGCAGGCCTCCGCTGGGCCCTGCTGACAGGAGGCCCCAGTTGGCCGGGCGCCCCCGGGCAGCCCCAGGGCAGGGGCCCCCCTCACCCAGCGGGATGACCAGGAAGCGCATGTAACCCAGCCAGTCGGGGGTCTTGTGCGACAGCTGCTCCACGAAGAGCCGCAGCACGGCGCTGAGGTAGTGCTGCGCGCCCGCCACCGCGATCTTCACGGGCGTCGGCGGCTGCGAGTTGCAGTTGCAGCTGTGGGCGGACGAGCGGCAGAGCTTCAGGAGGGCGGCCCGCCCGGCGCCCGGGCCCCTCACGCCATCCCGAGACGCCGCGGAGCAGATAACCCACGTCCAGGACTCACTATCTCTGAATCCGAGACACGATGGTGCTGAAGGCCGCCTGGACGTCGGCCGCGGAGCAGGTGCAGACCACCGGGAGCGTGTGCCGCTGCAGCACATCCGAGAGGAACTGGGGGGCGGGGGGCCCTCAGCCGCGCGCCCCGCTCGCGCCCATGGCAGGAGGGCTGGCCAGGGCCCCAGGGCCCTCCCCCCCGCCGACCCAGCCCGGGCTGCCCGGCCCCTCCGCACCTGCCCCTGCCAGTCCGAGGTGTTCACGAGAATGATGTTTTCCGGGAGCTGGTCATCGGAGACGAGAATGTGGTTTAACTGGTCGTACACAGTCTTCCTGGGGATCTGGGGAGACGGGGCTTATCTGCAGCTGCCCTGAGGGCGAGCTGTGCCCAGCCCCTCGCCCGCCCAGCGGACCCCCAGCAGCCACCTGGATGCAGGCGGGAGAGCCCGAGCGGCAGTGCGCGTGGACACACAGCCCCCGCGTGGACAGAGGCCAGCAGCATGGCAGGGGCTCCCACTGGCCTCTCAGCGCCCCCGCGTGGACAGAGGCCCCAGGGCCGGGCAGCATGGCAGGGGCTCCCGCTGGGCCCCCACTCGCAGGTACCTGCAGCTGACTCCGCGTGTCGGGGCAGCGCTCGTTGTCCAGGCTGTTGGCCCGCTCGTTTTGCGGGCGTGCCGGTTGCCGCTCCTTCAGGGATGTGCTCCGGCCCCGGCGGCCCGCCTGCTTCCCCTCGGACCTGTGGGGCAGCCGCGGGCACTCACTGCCCTGGGTGCCCGGCTGCTCTGGAGTGAGGCGGCTGTGCTGGGCACGGTCGGGCAGCTGGGCCACAGGCCGTGAGGAAGGAGACCCCGGCCCCTCCCCTGCCAGGCGCGCCTGGCGCAGGCTGTGCCCGTGTCCTGGAGCTCAGGGTGCCCCTCCCAGGCCTGACACGGGCCCCTGTGCACCCCCAGGTAGTGCCAGCACCAGAGCCCTGCTCCTGGAAGACTCCCGTCCCAGAAACACAGAGCCAAGGCCTCACGGAGGCCAGTGGCTGCCACGCCTGGCTGCTGGCTCCCGCAGGGCGCAGCCTGGGTCGGGAGGCTCGGTCCCAAAGGCTGTGTGCACGTCGCCGCCCTCCCCATTTC
This sequence comes from Oryx dammah, assembly GCF_014754425.2. Classification (NCBI taxonomy): domain Eukaryota; kingdom Metazoa; phylum Chordata; class Mammalia; order Artiodactyla; family Bovidae; genus Oryx; species Oryx dammah. The sequence goes on from NW_024070200.1 coordinate 335,592, forward strand.
CGGGAGGAGGCAGGTGCAGGGAGGCAGCGCGGGCTGATCGCAGGACGAGAAGCGGGGAGCGACGCGTCGAGCGCCTGCCACACGGGACCCCAGCCAGCTGCCCCTTGCCCCGCAGAGGCCTTGCACTGGACGGTGTGCTGTGGGAGGGCTGCTCTGCTTGTCTGCATGGCCCGTGCCCAGCGGGCACACCCCGCCCACCCTGGCACCAGGCGCCATGGAATCACAGGCACCAAGCACAAGCCTGCCCCAGCCCAGATGGCGCCACAGGGTCCAGGACAGGGGAGACGGGGATGGCAAGGCTTCCCTGCCCTTGGAGCAGGCAGCCAACTGCAGATGGGGGTGAGTGAGGGTCCCAGGTGAGCCCCCCGAGGGATGCTCATCCAGCCAGATAGGCCCCCCCACGGGGCGCCTACACACGCTCCACACCGGCCCATGGGGCACTGCCTGGGCCACAGCCTCCCGGGGCGGCTGGTCACCTGGTGGAGGGGATGACCAGTGATTCCGTCTTGGTGATCCGCCCGCTGGGCGGCAGCTTCTCAGTGAACAGGTCCAGGGCAGAGGCCTCCACCTCGGGGCTTTCCTCGGGTGGTGCTGGCTGCTCCCCGGGGGCGGGCGTGCTCTGTGGGCAGAGGATGGAACCGTGGGGAACGCACACGCCCAGGGCCTCCTCCTGGCGCTGTGCTCCCGTGCCCAAGCTGCCTTGGTTTGGGCGAGGGCGCTCAGGCCTCTCCTGGGCTGGTGACTCTGTGCCTGTGGCCATGGCCACATGCTGCCCTGCGAAGCCAGCTGACCTCCACCTACAACCTCAGGGCGCCCAGTCCTGCCTGCAAGAGGGAGACCCGCACCACCCCGGCCCTGCCCTTCCTTGAGAACCTGCACGAGAGCAGCAGGAAGCAGCCGTGGTGGTTTGTGCCTGAGAGGGAAGCGGGGGGGGCCCTGACCATCCCCCGGGGGTAGGCTGAGTCCAGGGGACCCTGATTGCCCCTTGGAGTTAGGGTGAATCCAGGGGCCCTGACTGTCCCCTGGGGGTGGGGAGAATCCAGGGGTACCCTGACTGTCCCCGGGAGTGGGGTGAGTCCAGGGGGGCCTCATCATATCTCTGTCTGTAGGTTCTAGATGGTGGGAGCAAGAGGACCTCCAGGTCACGGGGCAGACCCCGAAAGGCAACACGTAAGTGGGCTCTGTGAAGGTGGCCCCACGCCTGCTTACGTGGGCCACTGGATCGGACACGCTGTCACTGGGCTGCTTGCCTCCGAGGACTCGCGTCTTCTCGGGTACATCGGCCTGTGTGGATGAGACAGGAGGGAATCAGGAGGTATCCGGCAATGGTGCCCAGGCTGGCTCACCTCTGGGCAGGGGGCTCTGGGTTTGGAGGCAGCCTAGGGAGACTGGCCAGCGTTTCCTGGACCGTGGGCTCAGGGCCACCCCACAACAGTCACTGGGCAGGGTACTCAGGCCGCATGGCAAACCAGGAGGCAGTGAGCCTCGGGCTTGTCAGAGCCTCCAGTGACTCAGACGGGAGGATCAGGGTGGCCCCTGCCCGCCCGAGGACCCCAGCGGGGGCTACTCACCGGGCTGGGAGGCTCCCTCTGGCTGCGGGCGCTGTGGATGCTCCCGATCTCTGTCTGTGAGCTGGAGTGGGACAGGCCTTCGAAGTACGGCCTGGGAAGCGGGGACAGAGAGTGTCTTGTCCTCCGGCACACCCCCAACCAGGCCCAGCAGGGTCGAGCACAGAGTAGACCCCACCCTCGAGGACCACAGCACAGGCAGGACGCCGCGGGCCTGAGAGCCGCCCAGCATACCTGCGCCCCAGAGCCCCCCAACCCTGGGGGCGTCCTGGGCACCCACGACAGCTGCACCTGACCGCTGGAGGCCTGGTGGGTGGGGGCCTGGGCCCCCCCAGGCCAGACTGCAGGAGCCGAAGGTCAGGTTAGCGAGGGGCAGGACCCCGGCAGCATCTGCTGGTGAGGCCCCACGGGCATGAAAACGCGAGGCTGGACAGCAGCGCGAGGTGGCGGGACAAGGCCCGAGACGCCACACGTGTGTCCCGGGACTGGGATGGGGGCTGGCTGGGGGCTCGCCCTGCAGCACAGCTTCCGTGGGGACAGCGCAGGTCGGCTGGGCCGCGGAGGTAACCTCGGCGGCTGTCAGAAGCGGAGACCTGCCCCCGTGAAGGCAGAGAGGGGTCGGGGGGCCACGGTGCTAGCCTTCAAAGTGGAGGAGGCGTGGGCAGAAGGTAAGCGGGACCCCGGACCTGGGCCTGCAGCAGCTCCTCCAGGAGGAGACTGGGCTCTGTGAGCAGCCACTCACTGGTCAGGACTGAGGCCCGCCATTGGGGGGGTGCTGTCATGGGGGTCCCATCGTGAGGGGGAGGTCCCACTGTGGGGGGACTGAGTCTGCTGTGGGGGTTCCTGCCCTGGGGGGGTCCCGCTGCGGGGGTTCCCCCCCCCCGGGCCCCCCCCCCGCCCCCCCCCCCCCCCCCCCCCGGGGGGGGTCCCGCTGTGAGAGATCTGCGAGGCTGCGGGGGGCAGGTGACAAAATGCCCGCCCCTCCTGGGTGCTCCCCGGGCTCTGACTTGTGCTTGGTTAACGTCTAACCATCAGCCAGGCCACAGACCCTCCTGCCTCTGACTTGGGCTCCTGGACTCAGACCTGCCTGGCCCCCTGGCTCCAGGCCAGTCTGCAGGCCCCCACCTCCCCCCTGCCATCAGCTCTGTCCGCACCTCTGCCCCTGGGGGGACCTCAGTGCCTCCCCAACTCCCCACAGGACAGACAGGCCCAGGGCGCCCACTGGTCCCTCCCGGGTCCACGTCCCGCCTGCCCCTCCTTCCCGGACATGGCCTCCTGCGGGGCTGACCCCGGCTGGCTCCACACTGGGCTCTCCCTTCGCCACACCCCACCTCTGGGAGCCCCGCGGACCCAGGGCTCCCTCGGGGTCTGTGCCTCCTGTCCACCCCCTCCCCAGAGCCCACACCCCAGAGGGCCCCCGCACACTGCCTTCCCTTCCGGCCCCAACGACCACCCAACGGGCCGCCTCGCGTCTGGCCTCTGCCGACCGCCGGCTGTGAAGGCAGACGCGGGCGCGCGCACCTGAGCTTCGGCTTGGGGGTGCTGAGGACGCTGCCGTCGTCCTCCAAGTCGGGGCCGCTGTCGCTGGGGTCCTCCACGTCCAGCGTGTCGTACAGCAGATCCAGGTCTTCCTCGGCCTCGGGGACGTGCTCTGCGGGGTCCTGCTCCGAGTCCAGGACCTACGTGAGGCCAGAGGTGTGAGGCTGCGGGACAGACGGGAGGAGACTGCTCGGCCACCCGGCACCCTTCCTCCAGCCACTCCCTGCGGGCCCTGGGCATCGCGCCGAGGCCTCCGGTCACCCGGGCGCTTGGCTCAGCTCTCCGCTCGGCCTGGGTGCCTGCACCGCCGGCACGGCCTTCAGAGCACTCGGCAGTGCTCCGACAACAGAAGCCGTGCTGCGGCCCCAGCAGGACCTGGATGCGAGAGGCTGCCCCCCGGCGCCCCTGCCCCCCGGCAGCCCCCAGGCCCGCGCACTGGCCCTCTCCCAGGAGGGCACACGCGCCGGAACCCCTCGGCATGCAGTCTCTCCCCTTAGTGTCAGTGCGTGAGAGTGCGTGTGTGTGCGCGCCCACAGCCAGCTCCTCCTCGCTAGTGGGTCTTCACGACCGCTCACAGCGTGTCTGCCGTCGGCCAGCGGGGACGGGGCGATGCTCCCAGGTTCTGTGGCTACAGGGAAGCTCCTGTAACGCCATGGGCCTGTGTGGACGTGTCTCCTCCTCACGGGGAAACACGGGCACTGCTGTGTGCCTCGCAAGGGTGTCTAACCCGCTCAGCCTCTTTTGCAAAGTGGTGGCACTACGGATGTTCCCTCCAGCACGTGAGTGTTCCGACGGTCACATATCCCCATCGACACGTATCTTCCGTGTCCCTGGGGACGGCCCACCCAGTGGCCATCGAGAGGGGTCCACAGCTCTGGCCTGCACTCCCCGATGACTAGCGGTGTCAAGCGTCTCTTCGCGTGCTTACCGGCTTCTTCGTGTCTCTTCTTTGGAGGAGTGGCTCCTCAGATCCTCTGCCCAGCTTTTAAAGCGGACAGTTTTCTCACTGTGCTGTTCTGAGTTGTAAGTGTTCTTTATATGCTCTGGATTACACGTCTCTTATCAGATCTATGATTTGCAAAGTATTTTACCCCGTGAGCTGTTGTTTCATTTTCTTGATGGTACTGTTTGGAGCACAGAACCTTGAATTTTGATGGACTCCAATTGCTTGGTTTTTCTTTGTTTGCTCATGCTTTTGGTGTCATATCTGAAAAGCCACTGCCTGATCCAAGCTCACAAATACTACTGTTTCCTTCTAAGAGGTCTACAGTTTTGGCCCATACATTTAGGCCTCTGAGTTGCCTGGAGTTGGTTTTTGTGTGCACTGTTGGGGGGTGGTGCCCAGACATCCCACTGTTCCAGCACTACCTGCTGAAAAGGCTATTTCTCCCCATTGAATGGTCTACCTGGAAATCAACTGACTGTTAATAGAACGACTTAACCTCACTTCACTGACCTGCTGAGGATGGCAGCTTTTGCTAAGTTCTGAAGACACAGTGTGAGCCCTCCAAGTCTGTTCTTCCTCAACAGCCGTCTTGTTGATTTGGGGGCCCCAGCATTTACGGCTAAGCTCCAGCACGAGGTGTCTGGCCTCTGCAAAAGGGTAGCTGGAGGTCTGCTAGGAATCGTGTGGACCTGGAGGCCAGTGTGGGGAAGACCGTGGCTCACGTGAGGAGCCGCCGCGAGAGGATGGCGCCACCCCGCGTGTGGACATACGGCTGCCGCTTCCGGGCAGCACGCGCACAGCACACGCTCGCATCACGCGTGCCGTCGGGAGGGCGACAGGCAGGAAGGCCAGGGGTCTCCACACGGGGGAAGCAGGCTGCAAAGGCCAGTCGTTTTTTCTCTCTTCAGCGGCAGGAGGAAACAGACTACAAACCTCAGATTCTTTCCCTTCTCTGTACCAATTTAAAAGCTTTCCTTTAAAATTCTGTGTCGCCATGACGACACCTGGTTCCACCTGAACTTTTCTCAAATCTCGAGCGAACTAAGACATTCTTCTTATGGAAACGTTCTTCTTGGGCTGCTGCTCTAGGTTCTGTCTTCCAGTCGGTTCCACCAAAGACTCAGAGCAGACTTGCGGAGCCAGGATGCTCTACCCAGGCAGACGCTCTCCTGAGCTGGGTCACCCAGACCACGCATGTGCTTGGAAACCTGCCTTTCTTCAAGACTCATGTCAGTCATTTTATGGCCTGGGATGACTCACTTTGTGTCAACGTTATCTCAAAATGCATGCTGTGGGTGAGGGGCCTGGTGCCAGTCTCTGACTTTTGAGACATTTCCTTTCTCTAATTAACAGTCTCCTGATAGGCATGTAACTTATTCCTAAAGACTAGCAGGGGGGCCCTCTTTCTGCCCCCTTCTGATATCTATGTTAGAAGTTGTCTCTCTCTCTTTTATACTTTAATAAATCTTTATCACACAAATGCGCTGAGTGATCAAGCCTTGTCACTGGCCCTGCATTGAATTCCTGTCCTCAGGAGGCCAAGAATTCCGGCATCGTTCACGGCTCAGCAGCAACCTCTCACTGCTGGGACCCACGGAGTGACAAGGCCTTGGGGCTCAGACACTTACATGCCACACGCCCTGGGTGGGTCCAGAGCCTGGGAACAAACTGTCCTCTGATCACATTTAAAGAAAAACCAGGCATTTTTCTTCCGGTTATCAAAGTTCTACAAACTCATCATTTGGAGATTAGAAAAAAGTGAAAAAAAGAAATGTTAAAGCACACAGTTGACAGCCAGGGAGGCCGTGTGTGGTGACAGGGTACACGGAAACTACTCAGCTTTTCTGTGAACCTAAAACTACCCTAAAAAATACAAAAGCCCATGGTCCCCCGACAAGATGATGCCCCTAAAAAATAAAGCCCGTGCCCCCCCCCAAGATGACACCCTGCTGTCCCCCAGGTCTGCCCAGCGACCGTTCAGGAAGCAATGCCCGGGCCTCTGCCCATGCCCACGCAGCCCTGGGGGTGGCCCCAGCATCCACACTCCCGGCATGGGCCTCCAGGCCCTCCTCCCACCAGGGCCCCGGCTGCCGGGGCCGCCCCCTCACCTCGTCGGAGACTTTAAACCTCCGCAGCAGCGCCACCACTTTCTGCTTGAAGTTTTGCTGCTGCAAGACAAGCGGGGTGCGGTCAGAGCGCACGGGGCTGCTCCCCAGCAACAGCGGGCGGGGGCGGCTCAGGCAGCGGAGATCCGTGACCTCCAGCCTCCCGCACTTCAGCAGCAGCAGGCGTTTTCAAAGCGTGAAACCACACTTGTGCTCAGACTTGTAAACGGGCCCACAGACGGGCTGGTGGTCTGGGCCAAACACAGGGACGGAGGGGGCTCTACGGCTCTTCCAGAAGCCCCCACAAGTGAGGGCCCGCCCCGCCTCCGTGGACCGCGTGGTGGCCAGGGTGCAGGGGCCCACCTGCCCCAGTGCAGCCGTAACCACAGGGCTCAGTTCCAGGCGCCGGCCCTGCAGGAGGAGCCCCGGCTCCCTCCACAAAAGCCGGACGTCGGGACCCGGCCCCGAGGCTCACACAGATGCTGTCCCGGCAGTTCTGGACGCACTGTGGTCCAGACAGCTGGCTCACTCAGTGTTCGGGAACCAGCCCGTGGCCTCCCGGCCTGGCCAGGGGTGGCAGGCTCTGGGGCAGGGGGTCAGCGCTGGGGCTTCCCGGGCCGCCCTCCACATTGGCCTGGCCTGGGGCCACAGCCCGGCACGCAGGGCAGCTCGGCACCGGGAGCTCGCCTGGGAGTACGGGCACCAGGGGTGGGTGCTCTGGGACTGGCCTCCGCTCCACCGGAACCTCCCTTCTGGAGGAGGGGCCTCCAGCCCTTCAAGCCCCGGCCCACCTGCCCAGAGCCAAGACAGGGGCCAGCCTCACACTGGGCGTGTCCGGGCCAAGCAGCAGGCTTGCTCGGAGACTGGCCTCACCCGCTGTCTCTGGGCCTGCGGCCTGCAGCCTGAGGTTGGCACGCTGATGCCCTGGAGACCCTCCTCCCAAGGCAAGGCCATGGCATGGGGCCGCCCACCTTCACACTGTTTGCAGGGAAGAGGCTGGACCTCAGGAGAAGCCACAGAGCCAGGCTTCCGGGGAAGCATGCGATCGGACAGGCCGCCCCACACCCTGCCCGCCCCCTCGGCCCCCGACCCAGGCCCCCGCCCCCCACTTCCCCAGGTTAGTAAAACCAGTCTCCACCGACCCTGGTCATGGACGGCGTTCTTACTATCGATCGCCGCTGCTTCTTGGGCTTCCCCACATCAAAGTCATCCTCATCCAAATCCTGGAGAGACAGGCCACGCCTGAGCCACACGCGGGGCCCAGGGACCCTCCCCACGCAGACTCCGGGTGTCAGAGCGCCTGCTGGCAGCCCCCAGGCCCCAGGATACCCTGTGCTGGCGGCTCTGGGGGTCCTGGCGTCGCCTCAGGGGTCCCACGTGGCTCCAGTGACCCCAGCCCCGGTTACCTACCCCTGGCCCCCTTCCTGCCCCGTGGGACTCCCCCATTACCCCTGCGGCCCCATACCTGCCCCCTGGGGCTCCCCCATTACACCCCTGCGGCCCCTACCTGCCCCTGCACGGCGTCATCACTGGCCTCCTGCTCAGAGGAGAAGCTCTCATACTCCTCCTCCGAGTAGTTCTCTGCGGAATGAGGACACAGACGGGAGGGCGCCCTGAGGTTCCGACCCCAGTGTGCAGGGAGCCGCGAGGACAGGGCCCCCACGGGCGGTGCAGCAGGTGGACGGCCCCCACGCGGTCTTCCTGCCCCTCACAGGGTTCGCCCCCCACGTGCCCCCACCACGGTCTGGCCCTTCCTGCCCACCACAGGGTCCTGGATCTTCGGCTGGACGGGTTCCTGCCTGCCCACCCCCACCTCCAGGGAGACAGTGACCCCAGCTGTGATAGAAGACGGCCCAGGATGGAGCCAGATGGGAGAAGGCAGCATGGCTTCCCGCGACTCGCTCAGTGGCTGGGTCCCAGTGTGGGGGCGGGACTTGGACGCCCACCTCCCGACCCTCGCATCCCCGCCCCAGCTCCTCACGCCCGCAGGCTCATAGCCAGGAGGTGGGGTCCGTGGCAGAGAGGCGGCCCGAGGCGGCACTCACCGGTGGACTTGGCCTTGGGGCCGGCCTGCATGGCGCTGTCCTCGTGGTCGATGGGCTGGCTGGACAGTGAGAAGATCCAGATCTCGGCCACCTTGACCGCGGCCTCCTTGATGTTGCTGCAGAGGCTCAGCACCTGTCCGCCCTCCGCCGGCTGCTGCAACACCTGCGGGGGCACAGCTCTGGAGACCCTGCTGGCCCGAGCCGGGGGGCACACGTGGGGGTCCGCCGGGCCTTCCTCTTGGCAGTGACCAGAGGGGCCGCGGTCAGCGAGGCAAGCATGAGGGGCAGGGGGCACACAGGGCGGGAGGACAAGAGGACACGGGGCCAGCGGCCGGGCCGCGAGGGGGCCTGCCGTCAAGCGGGGCGGTTGGGGCCAGGCCCAGCCCCCGAGCACCGAAGGCCATTAGGAGGGGCGTGGCAGCGGGCCATGTGTGAAGCCCCAGGGGCCAGCCCAGAGAGGCCCGAGCCTCAGGACTCAACACCAGGGGCCAGGCCCCGGGGGGCAGGGAGGACGGGCCCCTGTGCCAGCCAGAGCTCTGGTGCCACAGAGCGGACACCCCCTGGGTTTGGCCCAACAGGACGGGGAAGCCCTGATCATGAGAGAATCGAGCAGACCTCTTTCTGGGCAGCAGAGCCCCCCAGCCCCCACCTGGCACCGTCCTGTGCCCCCCACTAGGATCCCAGGTGCCCAAGCAGTTCACTGGACGGGCCTCGTCATGACAAACCAGGAACAATGCCTCCGCGTTTTAGAAGCTGTGTTTGGGGTCATTTGGTCAAATCCAGCCTGATGCTGGAGTTTTAGGGACCAGGTTCTTTTTTAATTTGGGGGACTCAGCTGGGGCGGCCAGCTCTTTCGTTAAGGAAGAAAATGAGGCTTTTGAGGAGAGCAGTGCTTCCTATCACCGCCACTGAAGAAGCCATGTTAACAAAGGGGGCTGGCAGCACCCCTGGCCCACCACACCCCGGACAGCCTCCTTCCCGCTGGGCAGGAGGCTCAGGGGGGCAGTGCGGGCGGGGTGCCTGCAGGGACGCGCCCTCAGCCGCCCCGCCCGCCAGGAGGCCCAGGAGGCCGTCCGCCGCCCTCACCTCAGCCATGTTGACGGAGCCGGCCGCCAGCGTCTTGTAGCCCAGGATGGTCCGGTGCTTGTATCTCTTTCTTCGCTGCAGCATGATCTGAAGCTTGTTGCCTTCTCTCTTCAGGAAGTGGGGGTACTGCGGGGGAGGGGCACAGTGACGCAGACCCTCGGCCCTCAACACCCACGGGCCACGCGCCGGAGCCGGGGGCCCCGGGCCCGCTGCTCATCACAGGCCGCGGCCACAGCAACGGCCGCTGGCGGCAGACGCGCCACGCGCTCAAGCCCTCCGGAGGGGCCCGCCCGTCTGGGCTAACTGCTCAGCGGCACCTGCCTGGCGGTCCAGGCGCCGTGCCCACCCAGCACTCCGGGCCCAGGCAGCCACGCCCGCTCCCAGGACCCCGGCGCTTGCGCACAGTGGCACACTTGTGTGCACAGAGCAGCTATGCACGTTTCCTCAAGGGTCACAACTAACAGCCTACTGTAAAAGCTGGGGGCCACAGGCTGTGCTCCGCTGGGGCGGAGGTGGAGGTGAGACCCCTGTGTCCACGCCCAAGGAGCCACAGGCTTGAAAACAGCGAACCGCACGCTTTGGAAATTACACGCAATAGACCTGATTCCTGGGGCATTCCCCGGCGGTCGGGACTCTGGCTCTCACTGCTGAGGGCCTATGTTCAGTCCCTGGTTGGGGAGCTGAGATCCCAGAAGCCACTTGACGTGGCCAAATAAATAAAATAATAATAATAGAACCTGATTTTCCTCACCACCACCCCCACAAAGAAAAGTCAATACAAAGCCCAGAAGCCACCATGGGGCTGGGGCAGGGAGGCGGCCTGGGGGTGGAGGAGG
>NW_024070200.1:346116-374197 GCF_014754425.2 Oryx dammah
GTGCTCAGCCAGAACTCCAAGGGCTGAATTGAAACAACTCAGGTCTTAATTACGCAGAGAGAAGTGGGGGGAGGTGGAGCCTGGGGGATGCTGGCCTGCCCAGCACCCGCCCCCCCGGGAGACCGCTGTTTCACACAGGGTGGGGGGTCCCGGTCTAAAGCCCACCAGCAGCGCAGCCCGGAACAGCCGAGGGGCCTGAGCCTACAGCGCGGGAGGTCCGCGGCCCCGCCCCCTCTCCGGCTCCTTTTGTCTGAAACGTCGAGTCGCTTTCGGCCCCTCCGCAACCCGCATCTCATCTAAACACGGATGAGATGACCGAACCTGAGCACCTGATTTTGGCCTCACCACCCTCTCTTCATCGTGGGACTGCGAGGAAAGACTCGACCTAACACCCCGAGCACAATTCTAACCCTGGAGAGCGCGCCCCGAGGGAGAGGGGCCGTCGGCGCCGGCGCAGGGCGAGGGCGGGGCCCACCTGCAGAGAGAAGGTCAGCGCCAGGTCCGTCTCCACTTGTCCGCTAGGGGGCAGCACGATCTCGTGGGACCGCAGGATCCGCTTGGAGCCCTGGCAGAGAGCAAGGCAGCGGGGCTGAGAAGAGGGCGCGTCGCCGCGGAAGCGCAGCGGCCGGCGAGTCACTGCATTTCACGGTGTCAGCGGAAGAGCTGCCGCCGGGGAGGGGGGCGGGAGGCCTGCGCACGTGACTCCCAAAGGCACTGCCGGGGGCTTCTCCGGAGCCGCGAAACAGCCCGCATCCTCTGACCTGCTGCAAACTGGCGCTGGAGAAGACTGAGAGTCCCCTGGACGCCAAGGAGCTCAAACCAGTCAGTCTTAAAGGAAATCAACCCTGAGTATTCATTGGAAGGACTGACGCCGAAGATGAAGCTCCAATACTCTGGCCACCTGATGCGAAGAGCTGACTCATTAGAAAAGACCCTGATGCCGGGAAAGACTGAAGGCAGGAGGAGGAGCGGACGCCAGAGGGTGAGATGGCTGGATGGCATCACCGATTCGATGGATGTGAGTCTGAGCAAGCTCCGGGAGACAGTGAGGGACAGGGAAGCCGGCGTGCTGCAGTCCATCAGGTCACAAAGACTTGGACACGCCTGAGCAGCTGGACAGCCTCCTCTAGAGGTTTGTCCCAGCGCCTGAGGAGACGAGACTGAGATGGGTCACAGCCAAGCTCCCTGCACTCGCGGGATGAAGTGAAGGTGGATGAGCGGGTGTGTGAGGGGCCACGTGTCCCTGGGAAGGCAGGACCGTGACGGTGTCCTCCTCCACCCCCGCAGCAGGATGGGCGAGGCGGTCAGTGACTGAGGCCCAGCAGCATGGCTGCAGGACAGGGAGGGCAGCACCAGCCCGAGCCAGACCCGGGGAACAAAGGGACAGAGGTAGAGACCCAGGGGTAGCACACTAAGGGGCCTGCGGGCCGGCAGCAAAGTGAGAGTGGGAGCCGCTCAGTCGCGGCCTGCTCTGGGTGAGCCCACGGACTGCACAGTCCATGGGATCCTCCAGGCCAGAACACCTCCGTGGGTAGCCTTTCCTTTCTCCAGGGGATCTTCCTGACCCAGGGATCGAACCCAGGTCTCCTGCATTACAGGCAGATTTCTTTGCCAGCTGAGCCACCAGGGAGGCCCCTCACAGGAAAAGCTACGCACTAAATGGCCATGATACGTGGACAGGTGATCCGCAGAAAACACCCCGTCCCGACCCCTTGGCCCAGAAAAAGTTCCAAATGGATTAAAGATGTTCACCATAGCATCCTCTTAAAAACAGCTGTCCCAAGGCAGACAGCCTTAGGAACTTGCTCCAGAGTGCAGGAAGTAGACACAAGGGGACCAGCTCAGCCCCACATCCAGGCAGCACCGCGAGGAGACAGGCTCACGGGGCGGGCGGGCGAGCAGAGGCCACCCCCAGGCTGACGGCGGCTCCCCAGCGTGCAACCAGGACGAGGGATGCAGAGACGGGTGAGGGCGGGAGCAGGTGCCGGCCTCAGAGAAGACGCTGACGGAGCCACAGGGAGGGCACCGCGCCGGGCCCGCAGGGAGGACAGTGCCCTCTGGACGCACGCAGGGTCTGGAGCCCCCGCACACCCAGAGGGCGGACACCCCGTGGCCTGGTGCTCTCCACCCCCGGCCTCACCCCTGTGCCCATCACAGCCATGCCCCCAAGCTCCCTGCACCCCTGAGCCCGTCTGGGCCAGGCCCGTGCCAGGTGAAGGGGGGGGGTCCCAGCAAGGACGCGGGCAGGGGCAGCAGCAACCACAGCGGTCAGCCGGGGGCGGGCAGCTCATCTGCTCTGAGGGCCTGGGGGCGGCGGAGGAAGCTGGGAGTGGGCTGAAAGGCAGGCGACCCAGCGGGACGGGAGGCCCAGCACAAGGTGGGGAGGAGGCCACGTGGCGGGCACGCTGGCAACGCGGGGCCGAGGCGAGCTGGCAGGATGGGCAGGGTGGCTGCGAGGGGGCATGGGCCCGTCAGGGGCCGAGTGCTCCATAGGGACGGGGTCCAGGTGGGACCACGAGGAGGGCAGCTGGAGGGACAGTGCCCCAGCAGGAGGGATGGCTGTGTCAGAGGTCAGTGGTGCGGGCATCGGGGGCCAAGGAGGGTCCACCCCCTTGCTCTGACCCAGAGAGGTTCCCAGGCCAGAGGGCCCCGAGCAGAGTGGGCCACCCGCGGGCTGGCAGGGCCAGTTCCTGTGTGGGCAGCGCCCCCTGAGCTGGGAGTGCCGCCGCCCCTTGGGCCAGGAGCCTCTCCTCGGACACCAGGCTCTCCTCACCAGGCCCTGGGCTCCACGCTGACCTCAAGTCCAGAGGGCGGCCTGGCCCCGAGCCCCCGAGGTGCTCCCAGCGGTCCTGTCGGGAGGCCCTGCAGACCCTCAGGGTCAGAGCGCTCAGGCCGGATGCAAACGCGGGCGCCAGCAGCCCGGGGCGGGGAAACGGGGTAAGGCCAGACTCTGCCCTGAGAGGCTGACCCTCCGGGGTCCTCAGAGGACAGGCTGCACCGGGGACGTGCCCCCTTCAAGGAGCTGCCCATGGGCACCCATGAGCCGCGCTGGGGCGGGACGGGCCACAGGCAGCACAGGCCCCGCCGCAGGGTATGCAAAGGGCCGAGAGCCGCCCTGAGAGTGGACGTGGGACCCAGCCCCCCCCCCCCCCGAGGGCCAGGGGCCCCATGGGGCTCCCAGGACCCCTCCTCCAGGGAGGCTGGGCACAGGGGGCGCTAAGGACTGCGATCTCGGCCCCTCGAGACACGACACTTGCTCAAAGGCGGAAGGGGAGCCTCTGAGGCCCAAGGGACACAGAGCATCAGGGCCTGGGAGTGTGGGGAGGGCTGGGGGGACTCAGGGGGAGGGGTTCAGGGCAGGGAGCAGGGGTCTGGCCCGGCCTCCAAAGCCACGGTCAGTGCGCGCGCTCTCCTCCCACCCTGGGACCCGTGCAGCCTGCCCTTGACCGTGTAGGGGACGGGGGTCTGCATGGCGGGGGCCCATCCGGTCCCCGGGCAGCAAGCACACCCACAGGGCCCCGGGGCGGCGCCAGAGGGAACCCTTACCTGCATCTTGACGGCAATCACCACGGAGATGAGCTCCTTCTCCAGCTCCTTGAAGACCACCAGCTTCTTCAAGGTCAGGCTGCACAACCTGCGAGGGCATAGACAGGCTCAGCGGCGGCCGTGCGCTCGGACACCCCCACGCCCCACCCTGCGGAGCCCGGGCCTCTACTGGACCGAGGCTCTCTGACCCCAGTGCCCTGCTCACTCCTGGAGACGGGCCTCGCGTCTCCTGGGGCCCCCGCCCAGGCCCAGCCAGGCCGCGGAGGCTGTTGGACCAAGCCCCCCATGCAGAGGGTCCACGGACGGGCAGGGCACAGAGCCGGCAAAGACAGACCGGGGAGCCCCCAGGGCCGCGCTCCCAGCTGCAGGGGTTCCAGGGGCCCACCCACTCCTCTGTAGGCTCCCGTCCGCCCCGTCTGTCTGCACGGAGATGCATCCACCCTCCACCCGGTCCACAGGCACCAGGAGACAGACACAAGGCCTCCCCCAGGCTCCAGCGTGGAGACACAGCGCGCCCCGACAGTCCCCGACTCTGCAGTGAGGCGGGGACCCCAGCAGGACCCCTCCCGTGGCAGGGCCGCCCTCACAGCCCCCAGCCCAGCCCCTCCACCCACGGGGGCTGCTCTGACTCTGCGGGGCCAGGGAAAAAGCTAGAGAAGGAGACGCACGAAAGGAGTTAGTGTTCACCAGGACAGACCACATCCTGGGCAACGAAGCAGTGCTCCACACACACGTTAAAGAAGCGGGATCTCACTCTTCTGTTCTCCGACAAGAATGGAGTCAGCTAGAAGGCAGCTGTGGGAGGACGACTGGGGAACATCAGCACACACAGCTGAAGCACCAGCAGGACACAGAGGAGGCTGGGAGGACGTCAGGCACAGCTTGCGTGGAGAGAAAGCGACAAACAAGGCGGCAAGAATTGTGGGCTGCAGCTACAGTGGTGCCGAGAGGAGAGCTCACAGCGTCAAACGCTTATCGCGGAAAAGACTCTGCAGGGCGCAACCTAAGCTTCGCCTTGAGACACCAGAAAAAGAGCAAATTGAGCCCAAAGTGAGAAGGCAGGAAATAAGGACAATAAAAGCAAAACAATCAAACTGAAAACAAAGACACAATTAGAGAAAAATAAAACCCAAATCTGGTTCTTTGGAAAGAGCAGTAGGCTTGATTAAAAACTCTAGGAACACAAAAGAAAGTAAAAGTGAACATCGCTCAGTCCTGTCCGACTCTGTGACCCCGTGGACTGTAGCCCACCAGGCTCCTCGGTCCATGGAATTCTCCAGGCAAGAGTCCTGAGTGGGTTGCCATTTCCTTCTCCAGGGGATCTTCCCGACCCAGGGATCGAACCCAGGTCTCCCGCATTGCACACAAGGAGAGATAAGAAAGCCTTCCTCCGTGATCAATGCAAAGAAACAGAGGAAACAACAGAATGGCAAAGACTAGAGATCTCGTCAAGAAACTTAGAGACACCAAGGGAACATTTCGTGCAAAGATGGGATCGATAAAGGACAGAAATGGTATGGACCTAACCAAGCAGAAGATATCAAGAAGAGGTGGCAAGAATACACAGAAGAACTGTACAAAAAAGAGCTCCATGACCCAGATAATCATGATGGTGTGATCACTCACCTAGAGCCAGACATCCTGGAATGTGAAGTCAAGTGGGCCTTAGAAAGCATCACTATGAACAAAGCTAGTGGAGCTGATGGAATTCCAGTTGAGCTGTTTCAAATCCTGGAAGAGGATGCTGTGAAAGTGCTGCACTCAATATGCCAGAAAATTTGGAAAACTCAGCAGTGGCCACAGGACTAGAAAAGGTCAGTTTTCATTTCAATCCCAAAGAAAGGCAATGCCAAAGAATGCTCAAACTACCGCACGATTGCACTCATCTCATGTGCTAGTAAAGTAATGCTCAAAAATCCTCCAAGCCAGGCTTCAACAGTACATGAACCGTGAACTTCCAGATGTTCAACCTGGATTTAGAAAAGTCAGAGGAACCAGAGATCAAATTGCCAACATCCGCTGCATCATCGAGAAAGCAAGACAGTTCCAGAAAACATCTCTTTCTGCTTTATTGACTACACCAAAGCCTTTGACTGTGTGAATCACAACAGACTGTGGAGAATTCTTAAAGAGATGTGAATACCAGATCACCTGACCTGCCTCCTGAGAAATCTGTATGCAGGTCAAGAAGCAACAGTTAGAACTGGACATGGAACAGTAGATTGGTTCCAAATCGGGAAAGGAGTACATAGGCTGCATATTGTCACCTTGCTTATTTAACTTATATGCAGAGGACATCATGAGAAACGCTGGGCTGGAGGAAGCACAAGCTGGAATCAAGATTTCCGGGAGAAATATCAATAACCTCAGATATGCAGATGACACCACCCTTATGGCAGAAAGTGAAGAGGAACTAAAGAGCCTCTTGATGAAAGTGAAAGAGGAGAGTGAAAAAATGGTTTAAAGCTCAACATTCAGAAAACTAAGATCATAGTATCTGGTTCCATCACTTCATGGCAAACAGATGAGGAAACAGTGGAAACAGTGGCAGACTTTATTTTGGGGGGCTCCAAAATCACTGCAGATGGTGACTGCATCCATGAAATTAAAAGATGCTTGCTCCTTGGAAGAAAAGCTATGACCAACCTAGACAGCATATTAAAAAGCAGAGACATTACTTTGCCAACAAAGGTTCATCTAGTCAAAGCTATAGTTTTTTCAATAGTCATTTATGGATGTGAGAGTTAGACTGTAAAGAAAGCTGAGCACCAAAGAACTGATGCTTTTGAACTGTGGTGTTGGAGAAGACTCTTGAGAGTCCCTTGGACTTCAAGGAGGTCCAACCAGTCCATTCTGAAGGAGATCAGTCCTGGTTCTTCATTGGAAGGACTGATGCTGAAGCTGAGACTCCAATACTTTGACCACCTGATGTGAAGAACTAACTCATTGGAAAAAACCCTGATGCTGGCAAAGATTGAAGGCGGGAGAAGAAGGGGACGACAGAGGGTGAGACGGCTGGATGGCATCCCTGACTCGACGGACATGAGTTTGAGCAAGCTCCGGGAGTTGGTGATGGACAGGGAGGCCTGGCGTGCTGCAGTCCATGGGGTTGAAAAGAGTTGGACCTGACTGAGCTGAATCTATGAACCAGGAATAGATGAGAACCCCCTCCACCTGATAAAGAGCATGTCCAAAAGGCCACCAGCAGATGTCACGCTGGACGGTGAAAGATGGAATATTCTCCCCTAAGGTTGGGAGCGAGGCCAAGCGCACCCTCGCAGGACTGCCATTCAGCACAGCACTGAAGGCCTGCCCAGCGCAAAGGACACGAGACACAGAGGCAGAGGGGAGGACAGAACGAGGCTGTTCTTACTGCAGACAATGGGGTCGTTATGTAGAACGTCCCAAGGAATGTGAGAGAATGTGGAAACTAGCTCCAAGAACGACTGAGCTTAGCAAGATGGAAGGCAGCCGCAGTTCTATACATGAGCAATGAGCAACTGAAGTCAGTGTGTAAAAACATCTTGCAATTACAAAAAAAAAAGAAGCACCTAAATCTATAATAAAATAAGCGCTGGGTCTGCACGTCAGGAGCTCCCGACTGCGGTCACAGCCTCTGCCAGGCTTACGGACAGAATTCTCCCCAAACCAGATCTGAGGTTTGCATCCAGGTGCAATTCCAATGGAATCCCAGTGAGACCTTTTTACAGTTATTAGTGAAGTGACTTTTAAATGTACATAGAAAGGCGAAGGAACTAAAACATCGAAATAATTTAGAAAAAGGAAAGCAAAAACAAACAAATGGGGCCTGATTAAACTTAAAAGCTTTTGCACAGCAAAGGAAACCACTGACAAAACAAAGGACAACCTCTGGAGTGGCAGAAACTATTTAGAAATGATGCGACCAAGAAGGGCTTAATTTCTAAAATACATAAGCAGCTCAGACAACTCAATATTGAGAAAACAACCAATCTGATTTAAAAAAGAGCAGAAGACCCGAACAGACATTTCTCCAAAGAAGACATCCAGACGGACGGCAGCCGCGCAAGGAGACAGCGGCCCCAACTGTCAGGGAGTCCAAACCAGGAGGAGGCACCGCCTCGCAGCCGGCTGAATGGCCACCATCAGAACGTCTGCAGATCAGAAACGCTGAGGACGTGGAGAAAGGGAGCCTGCCTGCACTGGTGGTGGGAATGAAAGGTGGTGAAGGCACCAAGGAAAATGGAACGGAGGTTCCTCAAAACCCAAAAACAGAGCCATCACGTGCGCCACGAAACCCACTCCTGGGCATGTACTGGTTAGAGACAAACTACTAACGTGAAACGATACATGTATCCCAATTTTCACAGCAGCATTCTTGACAACTGCCAAGGCATGAAAGCAATGAATGGATAAAGACGACCTGGTGGGTGGGGGGTGTGTGTGTGTATATTTACACCATGGGGGGAATAAGTCAGACCGAGAAAGACAAAATACTCCATATATCACATATATGTGAAATCTAAAAAATAACACAAATGAATGCATACAGCAGAACAGAAACAGACTCAGCTAGAACAAACCAGCAGTTACCAGTGGGGAGGCGGCAGGGGGACGGTGAGACAGGGGAGGGGGTGAAGAGGCGCAAAGCAGGCAAGTCGCAAGGATGGCCGGACAGCGGGGAGCAGCGCCAGCGCTGCACAGCAACACCACACGGAGCCTAATCTGTGACACTATCGAATCGCTATGCTAAAGCTGATACGGTGATGTAAGTCAACTGTACTTCAATACAAAATACAGTTAACTCTGAAAAAGGAAAACAGCGTAGTCGGGCACGTCTCACCCCGACACGGAGACTTGCTCTAAACCGACAGCCATCGAGACAAGGTGCTGCTCGCCAAGGGCAGGTGTGCAGAGCGACAGGCAGAGGCCGGTGAGCGGGACGGCGTCAGCACGCAAACCTCCGCTCTGTGAAAAAGCCTCTCAAGGGGACAAGACGACAAGCTAAGAGCTGCAGAACAGACTTGCAAATCACATTTTCGACAAAGGGTTTTATCTGGAATATGTAAGGAATTCTCTAATCTCAATAATGTGAAACGAGTCCAGTGAAAATGGGCAAAAGGTTTTACCAGACTCTTCACCACAACAGACACGTGGCTGATGAGCACATGAGAAGGCGCTCTGCCTCAGCCGCTGCTGCTTAGTTGCTGAGCTGTGCCCGCCTCTGCTGCAACCCCATGGACTATAGCCCTCCAGCTTCCTCTGTCTGTGGAATTCTCCAGGCAAGAATGCTTGGCTTGTAAAGAATGGAGTGGGTTGCCATTTCCTTCTTCAGGGGATCTTCCCAACCCAGGCGTTGAACTCGCATCTCCTGAGTGGCAAGTGGATTCTTTACCCCTGTGCCACCTGGGAAGCCCCTATGAGTTCTCAGGGAAATGCAAATTAAAGCCAGAGTGGGAGACCACACACCCATCACAGCAGGGAAACAAGATCCAAAGGCCCGCTGCTGGGGAGTGGGTGGAGAGGCAGGGCGTGACCCTGCAGGTGGAGGGCCTGGAGGCATCGACCCCCAGGACCCCCAACCCCCTGCTGGGAATCCACCCACGGTGTCGGACACGAACATCCACAGCAGCTGAGTTCACCATCACCCCAAACTGGAAACCGAGACATCCCTCAAAGCCACTGGGCCATCCACACCGGGGAAGTGCCGCCGGGGAACCGGAGACCAGGCGCCGCCAAGGGCGCTCGAGGGCAGGGCAACGAGCGCGCACGCACGGGAGGCAGGCGGAGGGTGCAGGGCAAGGAGGGGAGCAGGGGGCGTCCGGAGGTTCGGTTTGGCTGTTCTGGGCTGCCTGAGACGGGAGTCAGAGTTTAGGCAGAAAAGGAGGCAGCGGTTGAATTATACCGCAGGTGTGCTCTTTAAAGTACCTTTTCAAGAGCTAGAAAAACCCACAAGACCTAAAGGACACAGCGTCCAGTTGCAACCAGGCACCTTGTTCGGATCCTGCTTTCAATAACTTAATCATTGAAAAATACTTCCTAGCCCTTATCCCATGGATGGAGGAGCCTGGTGGGCTGTAGTCTACGGGGTCGCTAACAGTCGGGCACGACTGAGCGACTTCACTTTCTTATCACTTTCATGCACTGGAGAAGGAAATGGCAGCCCACTCCAGTGTTCTTGCCTGGAGAATCCCAGGGACGGGGGAGCCTGGTGGGCTGCCGTCTATGGGGTCGCACAGAGTCGGACACGACTGAAGCGACTTAGCAGCAGCAGCAGCAGCAGCCCTCATCTGGGGTGGGAGTCTCAGGGTCTCAACCTCTTCCTTTCAGGGCCTCGTAACTCCTGTTTCTAGAAGCCAGCATTCCCGTATGCCGTGTGTCGCTGGGGAGGGGGTGAGTCCCGTGTTCAGAGACCACTGACTGGAGGTGACCCTCCAGAAAGCAGAGCCGGGCGCCCACGAGGCCGTCTCCCCCTCACAGAAACGGCTCACGGGGCTCAAGCACCATGGCCTGCAGGGAGCCCCTCTCAACCCGGGACGGACTCACTTCCTGTGAGGCTCCCAGGTGCCTGTGACACCTGCAGCCATTTGGGATTCTGTGTGTGTGCACACACGTTTGTGCGTGCACACACACGTGTTCCAAGGCACGTTCAAGCTGATGGGATCCGTGCAAACAACGTTAAAAGAGTCAAAAGGATGACCTGCACCGAGACAGGGCCAGAGCAACAGGACGAACGCGGCTTGTTCTTTTCCGAGGTTGGCTCTGAGAGACAGGCCTGAGGGCTGGAGTACAGGCAGCCCAGGCCGAGGCTTACTGCATACGGCTTGGCCCTCAAGGAAATCGTGAACAAACACACCGAGAAATCCCCGCAGTGACTCATCACGACCCAGGGCCGTCACTCCGTAAAGCGCTCAGCACTGTAAACAGCATGTTCGCTAAGGACCTAAAGGGAGCCCGGCGGGCCTCACACAGTCCCTGTAAACAGCAGTCCCCAAGCTTGTTGGCCAGGCACTGGTTTCCTGGAAGACCGTGGTTTTTTTTTTGTTTTTTCACGGACTGGGGTGGGGGTGGTTTCAGGCTGATTCAAGCCCATTGTATTTATCACACACACTCTATATTACATCAGCTCCGTCTCGCATCACCGGGCATGAGATCCCGGAGGCTGGGAACTCCTGCTGTAAGACGTGGAAACCTGGTGCTTCCGTGTGCGGGGGGGCCTTGCTCACAGCCAGAGTTCCCTCTGCTCTGCCGGTGTGTGCGCAGCCAAGCTCCACACCTGACCCAGGGAAGCAAGGTTCTGGTGTGTCTTCCAAATCAGAGAAAAGCTACAGTGATGCCACAAAACCCACCCCGACAAAGACGAACCAGTGTTCTCCACGGTAGCTGCAGACCTCCTTCGAGAAGCGCTAACAAGGCGCCCATTGCGGAACCCAGTGTGCTCTCCCCACCCCCCCCCACCCAGAGGAAGGGTCTCCTTCCAGGAGACGGCCCCCCGCTCCCCACCCCCCATCAGCTGGGCGCGGGCCTCCTGGCCAGAGGCCTCGGTCCTGCCTCGGGCGGGTGGGCCGGGCCCTAGAGCCACAGGGCCATCTTTCCGGATGGCAGGCCCCTTGCTCGCTGTCTCTCGCTAGGTGCAACGGCAGGACCCAGGCAACCACACGCCAAGGACGCACAGGGGCAGCCAGCCCTGGACCAGCCGTCAGCCCGGCGCAGATGGCTCTGCCCTCCGACTCCATCAGAGGCGTCAGCCGTGCCCTGCCCAGCAGGTCCAGTCTCACGCTATCTGCACGGACGAGGCGGCCCCCAGTCACACTTCTCAAGTCACACTGACCTCCCTCCTCAACTCTCTCTCGAGAGCCGTGCTCACGACTCGCCTGCGCCTCCCACGCCGGCTGTGGACTCGCTCACTGTAGGGGCACACGGGGTCTTGACCCCCCACGCCCGTGACGGCCATTCAGGCTGCTGCGGTGAGCAGACACTACCCGCCCTGGCCGTGCCTTCACCTGCCACACGGCACCTTCAGCCTGCAGGGGCTGCCAGGCCCACTCTGGGCACTCAGAACCTGGGGGGGCTGCGTCAAACTGGTCTCCCCAGCTGTGGGGTCAATGTGCCCTCCTGGGGGTGGGGGGTGGGGGGTGGGGGTGGTCCGTGTCCTCGGGCAGCTCAGACGTGGCATCTGCTCCCCACGTCCTGGAGACTGGGGGTCCAGGTGCATGCGGGCTGCTCTCTGGTCCTAAGAGGAGGGCCATGCGGGCTGCTCTCCCCAGCTGCCCCATCATGGCCTCGTCTTGCAGCCTCTCGTCTACGCACCCCCCACCCCAGCGTCTCTGTGCGTCCAGACCTCCTCGTGTTAACGGCACTGGCCCTTGAAGGTGGGGTGGGACTCGCCCAGGGCTTCGTCTGAACCCAAAGGTCTCCTGGAAGGACCGTCCCCAGACAGTCACCACCTGACGTCCCGGGAGAGTGAGGAATCCGACGTGTGAACCGGGGTGGGCTGGGGGACACAGCTCAGACTCGAACGCTGACCACTCCCCGAATGGACGGAACCTGCAGACCCATGGGCTCTCGTGCTGGTTCCCTTGGGTTCTGCCCTGGCTCCCGGGAGGCGGCATGGCTTTGTGGGGGACTGCTGCTGTGAATGACCCCACAATCTTGCCTGCTTTCCTACTGCGCTGGCGTCTTCTCACTGCACCTCGTTTATTCCAGGTGCAATCACGGGCTTGCGTGCATCACGCCCGTCATTTCCTAGGTAGAGGCCATCATTCGAGTGGGTTTCTAGGAAATGTTATTTGCATGTCCTATGATTTATGGTTCTTGGATACCATATTCTTCAATTTCACACCGTTCCCCCCAAGGTTTTGTTTTTTCGCTCTTTTCACTGAGGTCTTTAATCTACATGGAGCGGCTCTGTGTGTGGTGTGAGGCAGGGACCTGACTTTATTCTTTTCTCTGTGGATGCCCACCTATTCCCCAACCAGTTCTGCAAGAGCAAACCCCTTCCTTGCGGGTTAAAGGCCGTCTCTGAAGATGTGTGTTTCTTTGTCTTCCTCTATGTCCCAGGGGGTCAATCTGTCTATCTTTCTGCCAACTGCATATTGTTTTAATGAGTACAGCTTACTTAAACATGTATCTGCTAAGCAAAACACTCCCTAAACACAAACGCACGTCCTTTGTCTTTAAAATTGCTTGTCTGCCTCACATAAACTTCGTAACTTGCCAAGTTCAATCCCGCCGTGGAGTTTTATAAAACTGAATTACATTTAGGGGGAACTGGTAGCTTTGGGTCATCACAGAGCCTCGGTACCTCCTTACTCGGGTGCTTTGTGTCCTTGAGTAAGTGGGCAGCCCTTTCTCTGGTGAAAGTCGTGAGAGCCCTTTGTCCAACTTATTCATGGATAAGCTACCAGCTGCTTTTATGAATAACACTGTTTTTCTTCTTTTCAAGTCTGTAAATTTTACCAGGTCTTCCAAGAATTAAGTCATATCTCACATGAAGCGTTCCAGAGATTGAAAAGATGTATTTTAAAAACGCAACACTGCCCATTTATGAGGGGAATAGAATCATGGAAACCCCCAGGGGAAGCGAAATGCACACATTTCAGCACTGTCGGTCCTGTGTGTTGATCTATCGGTCGACCTTCCAGAACTGTCACTGGTTCCAACACCTTCTAAGCCTCTTATACTGTCCATTCGAACAACGGTCCCATCACAAATGGCGATGACGCTTCTTTCGACCCAATCCGATCTGCTTCTCATGTCCTGTTGCGCTGTCAGCACCTCAAGGATAACAGTCACCTTTCTTCTTGGTTTTAGAGATGACATTTCTAGTGTTTAAGGATGGTGAGTGTACAGCAGTGATGGAAATGTTCCATAACTGCATTGTTTAATGTGGTAGTCAGTAGTCACCACTTGAAATACAGCCGGCGCAAGTACACAACTGAGTTACACGTTTTAATGTGGGTGCATGGGTTACTCAACAGCCAAATGTCAGCTCACACATTGAAGCGAGTGCAGGTAGGTATCCTATGTCAGCTCACACATTAAAGCGAGGGCAGGGAGGCATCCTATAACGAGTGTCAGCCACTCAGGCGTGCCTGACTCTCTGTGACCCCACGGAGTGTAGCCCTCCAGGCCCTTTAGTCCATGAAATTCTCTAGGCAAGAATGCTGTGGGTTGCCATTCCCTTCTCCAGGGGATCTTCCCAACTCAGGGATCGGACCTGGGTCTCCCACCTTGCAGGCAGATTCTTTACCATCCGAGCCACCAGGGATGTCTGTGGACAAGTTAAGCTTCCTACCTGTTTCTGTGTCCCTAATGCCTCTGTGCGTGCACTTATGCTCTTTTGACTCTTTGCAATCCCATGGACTGTCCGTGAGCCTGCCAGGCTCCTCTGTCCATGGGATTCTCCAGGCGAAAATACTGGAGTGGCTTGCTCTCTCCTCCTCCAGGAGGTCTTCCCGGTCCAGGGATCAAGCCCGGGTCTCTTGTCTCTCCTGCACTGGCAGGTGGCTGCTTTACCACTAGCGCCACCTGGGAGGCCCACATCCCCAGTAATGTCTCTTAAATTCCATCACATGCTTTTTCTGGATATAGCATATGAATTTTCTCTTCACTCTGAATGTGATAAAAATAACTAGTACTCTAAGGTTAAATAAATCATTCACACACTCCTGAGACAGTTTCTATTTCATGAGATACTTTTGCCTTGTTATCTTGTAGGATTTCTTTTCTGTCATTTTCTTTAGGGTTTCACATCTGTGTCCGTGAGGTCCCCACTCTTGCGCTTCCCTGGGCGTTTCCATGATCCTACTGCCCTCATAAAACGGACAGCGTCACTTTTAAAAACATCTTCTTAATCTCTGGAACACTTCGCATGAGACAGAACTTAACTCTTGGAAGACCTGGTAAAATTTACAAATAAAACCATCTGGTGCTCTCTGGAGAAGAAAAGGGATTTTAATATAACTGGTCTCTCCACATTTTGTCTCTTACTAAGCCAGTTACTAAGTAATTCATATTCTTTCTAGAAAAACCTCTGACTTATCTTTCATATTACTGACACTGCTTACGGTGCTCTTCAGCTTCATCTCCGTCAGTTCATTCCAGGCTTGTTTCCGTATGTGCTTTTGCTTTCCATCACTTTTGCCAGTTTGCTATATTATTAGTCTCTCCAAGCAGCCGACTTCCGGCTTTTGTTAATATTTAATACTGTTTTTATTTCACTAAGTTTTGGTCCTTGTGACCTCCATTCCTCTGTTTTCATCCTAAGCTTCGCCCTGAGCTCTAAAGCTTGAGCTGGGTGCTCCCACGGCAGAAGGCTTAGTCTCTCACTCTCTAACACCTGCGTTTAAAATGAGTCGTCTCAGCGTTCAGCATCAAACCCACACGACACCAACTCAGGCTTCGCCAGTACAGGGCCACCCGCCGTCTTCCACACAGGGCAGCCACACTGCCGTGCCAGGGTTCCCTAACCCCCAGGAAGGGCGGTCCCCAACACCCGCCCAGTACTCTGATTTCACAAGCCCTCACCACAGACGTGCTCTGAGGCTACCCACCCGCAGGCCCCTCCCTGGCCCGTCTGGCCCGGGCCCCTCCTCATCCAGAGGGTCCCAGTAAGGAGTGCCCCTTCTTCTGTCCCGAGCGTGGACACACAGAAGAACTGTCTCTGCTCCGTCTTTCTGTGTTTGGTGGACTCACAGCTGGCTGATGGACTCGCCCCTTCCTGCAGCATCTCATTAGGCTGTCCAGCTGACAGGCTTTGCTCGGTGTTGGGGGAGCCACTATGTCTGGGATGCTTCCTCACTCAGTCGTGTCTGACTCATTCCGACCCCATGGACTGTAGCCTGCCAAGCTCCTCTGTCCATGGGATTTTCCAGGCAAGAGTACTGGAGTGGGGTGCCATCGCCTTCTCCGCTGAGCCAGCAGGGACCACCTTAAAGACAGGTGTGGAAGACACCTCTGCCCATGAGAAGGGGATGCCCATGATGAGCATGAAAGGGCCCCTGACACACACTCCAATCCCAGGGTCTTTATTTCTGGCTGGGCAGGCAGAGCTGAGCCTGCGGGACCACCGCCAGCATGGAGAGACCCAGGGGACAACACACGTCTCTGGACACTGGCAAAGCAGGAACCGAGGAGCGTGTGCAGGAATCAGCTGTGCGGGTCAGCAGGGCTGCAGCACTGCCCGCAGCCCAGGACACCTGGACGGGCTGGGCTCCAACGGGGCTGAAGGCAGCGTGAGCCCCTCAGAGCAGCCCCGCCACCAGATGGGCCCCAGGAGGCAGTGCCGAGCCCCCGACCCTGGGGGTCTCTGCCTCTCCAGGCAATGCCTGGGGCTCAGGTCTCCATGTGCTCTCCGGTCAGCGGGCCCCGCAGAGTGCGTCCTCCCAGAACAGGGCTCCCGGGCCGCTGCTCAGTGCCCATCCAGCTGGAGGGCAGGCAGGCCTCCTGGGGCTGGCCCGCATGTGGCTACCTTGCCAGACGGAGCCGCCCGTGCCCAGGACAAGGGCCTGCCTGGGTGCTAGACAGAGTCTGGAGGAAGAGGGATGTGCCCGTGGAGGGGGAGTGGAGAGAGAGGAGAGAAAGGGGAGGGGGCACCCTGGAGGAGGGTCAGGGGCGTCCTCTCTGGAGCTGACTCGAGGAGGACTCAGGCGGGGCCTGGCACACAGGGTGCCGGGCCTCGGCCGGGGGGTGTAACTGAGCTCGGGGCCGGGGCCAGGGCCAGGGTGGATGGACACCAGGCCCTGGGACAGAAGGCAGGCAGGCCAGCGACAGAAGATGGGCAGAGCGCCCTGGGACAGGAAAGCAGGGCCGCGGGGGCCTCGGGTCACGCGACACGGCCCATGCAGAGCAGAGCATGGCCCGCCGGGGAAGCAGGGCTCCTCCCAGGGGCTCAGGCTACGCAGGTCCCCGAGGTCAGGGAAGGCGTGTTGGGGAGGGGTGAAGAGAGGGACGCGAGTCCGAACACCCTCGGTTTCTGTGAGTTACAAAACCAGTGATGTTTCAGAAAGTTCAGGGAAAACTGGCTTTGCAGACGTTTTTATACACAGGCCCGTGGGACGTTTCCACGGACAAGAACGGGAGTAGACAACCCCCCCAGGGGCGAGGGGAGGCCAGTCTGTCCAGCCCTCCCTAAGTCACCCACCACAGGGAGGAGGCTGAGGGTCCACCCGAGGCCCCCCAAACCTGGCCAGCACCCACGCCCACTCCCAGCGCAGAGTCCCAGCCCACCCGCTTCGGAGCCTGGGCTCTGAGTGCCAGGGCAGTGGGCGCTGCAGAGGGCACAAAGCCAGTTCTCCCTAGAAGACCGGCTGCCCCCCATCCTGTGTGTGGGCGCCAAGCAGACACAGGAGCCTGCGGCCCAGCCACCCAGGGAGGTGGGCATACCACAGGCGAACCCACAGAGCAGGGTGGGCACCTCCTTTAGACCAAGCTCCCGGAGCCTGGGCTGCGATCAGCTGAGGGAGACAAGGTAGGGCAGGGCCTGGGCGGAGCTCTGCTGGGTCTGGGCGGAGCTCCGTGGGGTCTGAGGGCTCAGGCCGCGAAGGGCAGAACAAGGAAACTTCTCCAAGGGGCTGGGCAGGCCTGGCAATCTGGAGGCTGCTTCCACCCTGAGCAGGACCCTAGGCAGACGTGCCCAAGCCCCACCCAGGGCCCTCACTGGGAGTCCAGCCGGGCAGCGGCGAGGACCCACGCTGGTGAGCCCCCAGGCGTCTGCTTTCAACGCTTCCTCACCCTTGGAGGGTTTAACTGCTTCAGCTGTCTGCCAACGTCCACCTCTCTCTCTACTGTGGTAAAACATATGTAACGTGAAATTTACCGCCTTCAAACAGCCGGCCCCTCGGCTTCATGGCACTGCGACCCCATCACCAACCCTGTGCCTCTTTCCCTTTGTGAAACTGGAACCGCGTCCCCCGGCCCCTCGACTCCCATTCTGCTTCCGGTCTACTAATCCGACTGCGCTAAGAACCTCAAGAGAGGATCGCACACCATCGGCCTCCACGACAGGCCGCGCCACTCAGCGCGCCCACCCATGCTGCGGACTGTATCATGTCTGCCTTCCTTCTCAAGACCGGGTCACTCCCCCCGTGTGGGCCGAGCGCGCGGCCGGGTCACTCCCGCCGTGTGGCCCAAGCGCATGCCCGGATCAGCATCCCCGTGTGGGCCGAGCGCGCGGCCGGGTCACCCTCCCCGTGTGGGCCGAGCGCATGCCCGGATCAGCGTCCCCGTGTGGGCCGAGCGCGCGGCCGGGTCACTCTCCCCGTGTGGGCCGAGCGCATGCCCGGATCAGCGTCCCCGTGTGGGCCGAGCGCGCGGCCGGGTCACTCTCCCCGTGTGGGCCGAGCGCATGCCCGGATCAGCGTCCCCGTGTGGGCCGAGCGCGCGGCCGGGTCACTCTCCCCGTGTGGGCCGAGCGCATGCCCGGATCAGCGTCCCCGTGTGGGCCGAGCGCGAGGCCGGGTCACTCCCGCCGTGTGGCCCGAGCGTGTGGCCGGGTCGGCGTCCCTGTGTGCTCAGAGTCTTTGCTCGTCCCTTCGCAAAGCAACACAGCCTGGGTGGCTGTCCTCTCTCAGCTCCTGTGACCTCTGCTGCGAGGAACCCAGGGAGGGAACACTCATGAAGAGGCTGCTTTCAATCCCTCAGGACCTTCACCCCAACGTGGGACCGTGGGGCTGGGGACTGTCCCGCCCGCCGATTTCCACAAGAGACGCACCGGGCCGAGGAGAGCGCCGGGCGCACCCAGGTCCCTGGAGGACAGGGGCCAGGCGCCCAACCGAGGGGCTGCGCTGCTCCTCGGGACTCTAACCCTTCCTGAAATTGGAAACACGGACGTTACTGTGAGCAGACAGAGATGGACGCGGCCGTGAGACGCAGCGTGGTGCCGAAGGCAACAAAGGACTGATGTCCCGGCACAAAGGCGCCCACAGAGGAGCCGCCGGGAGACAATCGGCCCACAGAGGCAGGCGCCAGGGCCCAGGCAGCTCTGGGGGGCAGGGCCGCCGCCCGCGGCACGCCGCCTCCAGGGCCAGCCGGGTCTGCACTGACCACCCTGCCCGTCGCCCTAGTGTTCAGCTGGGAAAGCTGGAGCTCCGCACAGAGTGACGAGACCTCAGCAGACACCCCCCACCAGCCACCAGGGGACCCTCCCAGTGGCATCTGGGGGCAACCTGGTGGAGAGCAAGCTAGGGCGTCAGGACGCTAAGTAAGGGGGCGCTGCCCGCTAGTGAGGGGCTGTCTCCCAAGGCACCCGGTCCACACCTGAGCCCAGCAACCTGCCTGCCCGCCTGCATGGTCTCTGTGGGTCCAGAACCATCCCGGTGCTCTGTTATGCTCTCTGCTGCAAACACGCACAGTGTGCAATCAGCCAGCCTAACCACATCCAAGGGCGCAAGCCAGTGGCACTCAGCATGCTTCCGGTGCTGAGCGGCCGTCGCCTCTAATTCCAGGACCGCTCCACCAGCCCAGCGGCCCTGCCCTCCCCACCACCCCGACCACACCGTGGCGGCAGGTCTCTCCTGGTGGCTGTGGTCTGACGGTCTGTACAGGGGGTCGCACGTGGCCTCGGGGGCCAGCTCCTCTGCCGGGCAGCGCGCCCTGCGCTCACCCACCCGGCAGGTGCCAGGACACACCCGGCCGTCTGGGCAGCCATCGCGAACACGTGTGCCCAGCGTGGCTGCAGCCCAGCTCCTCCTCTGAGGCAGGGATCTGCTGGCCCTGTGCAGACGCTGCATCAGGCCTCGTTATCTTCCCGGTTTTGGCTGAGCTGGGTCCTCACTGCAGTGTGTGGGCTCAGGAGTCGCAGGGGGCAGGCTTGTTTGTCCTGTGGCATTTGGCTGCTCAGTCGCTCACTTGGGTCTGACTGCTGGGATCCCACGGACGGCAGCACGCCAGGCTTCCCTGTCCTTCACCATCTCCCAGAGTTTCCTCAAACCCATGTCCATTGAGTCGGGGATGCCATCCAACCATCTCATCCTCCGTCGCCCCCTTCTCCTCCTGCCTTCAATCTTTCCCACCATCAAGGTTTTTTCCAATGAGTCAGCCCTTTTGCATCAGGTGGCCAAAGTATTAGAGCTTAAGCATCAGTCCTTCCGATGAATATTCAGGGTTGATTTCCTTTAGGATGGACTGGTTTGATCTCCTTGCTGTCCACGGGACTCTCAGGAGTCTTCTCATGCCCCATGGCCTGTAGGACATTAGTTCTCTGAACAGGGATCAAACCTGTGACTTGTGCCCGGGAAGGTGGATTCTTAACCACCGGACCCTGCATCTGCCTCACCGTGTCTCGCCAGCAGTGCTCGGCTTCAGCGCAGGGCAGACCATGTGGGTCCCCAAGGCTGGTGAGTCCAGCCCCCACAGCGTGCAGCCCACGAAGGACAAGGACAGTGCTTCCTAGGTTTCCAAGAAACGCCGGTGCCAGGCTGGCCTCCCAGAAGGACTCAGCCTCCAGGCACTCAGACCAGAGCAGTCAAACCGCAGCCACCTGGGGGGTACCTCTGTGGCCCCAAAACAGACTGACTGTGTCTAGGTGGGAGGGAAAACTAGGGGGCCTTTCGTCCCCAGAGGCTGAGCCTGTTTGCACTGTCGCTGTCCGCCCCAGTCGGGGCTGGGGCCCTGCGGGGGCCGGCAACCCCAGGCCCAGACTGAGCCCGGGGGACTGGCCAGCCCGGGGGCAGGACCGGCCCCCAGGGGCCCACAGGCAGCGCCCTGGGGGCTCAGGCTGCAGGTGCACACAGCTCAGCCGCGGCAGCATGGGTGCTCCCAGGCGCTTGCTTTCAGGACACTCCGGGGCGGGGCCGGGGCCGGGGCCGGGAGGCTCAGGCAGTGTCCAGCTCCCTCCACCCCGAGCGCTGGTCGCCTGCGGCTGCCAGTTCCAGCTGGCCCAGGGTGGCCATCTCCGGCGTCCAGGCCTCAGGACGCGGCTGCTTCCTGCTAATCAGGAGAGAAGGTCAGAGGTGCCTTCTCTGCTTCCCTGCCGGCCATTGTGGGGCTGGGATGGCCTCGCAGGAAGCGAGGGGCAGGCAGACGCCTCAGCACCAAGGCCAGGGCCCGGGCAGGGGCCACCGTAAGCCCCACTTCCTGCCGCAGCACAGGCTGCCCCCATGGGGGCTGGGGCACCAGGCGGCGGGGGTAAAGTCAGAGGAGCCAGGCCCAGGAAGAGCTGGCCATGGCGGGATGGCCCAGACAGGCATGGGGGCCATGCAGAAGCCGCGTGGGCCCAGCCACCCAGAGAGGGCACCCGTGTCCACAGCCCGGAGGCCCCCAAGGGGCTGGGCAGACACCGGAACGCCGTCTCAGCACAAAGCCTGCGCCCAGCGAGCAGCAAGGCCATCGGGACCCCTCCACGGGCCGTGACGACCAGAGGCCCCGGGCACGAGGGCAAAGGGGCCCTGTCGGGAGAGCCTGCGCCCAGCACGCCCCTGTAGGCAAGCGGCATCCTGGGGGAGCGGCCCAGTCAGCAAGGGTCGTGGGTGCGGAGGTCGGCTGGGCGCCTCAGCCACCTCAGGGCTGGATCAGCAGCGCAGGCGGCCACCTCCAGGTAGGAAGACTCACGTGGGGACCTCGAGCCCAGCAGGCCAGGAGCGCTGCCTGCACCGGCTGAAGCCAACGGCCGCCTCCAGCCGTGTGCTCAGAACCTGCCTGTACCATACCCCGGCGGGACCTCCCATGGGGGCGGTGAGGGGGGGCCCTCGTCGCAGCTCCTTCAGCACCCAGCTTCCCCAGGGCTCAGAGCAAAGACCGTGGGCTTCCCCACCATCCAGGCACGACCCAGGCCACCCCAGCGAGGAGCCACAGCCGGCTCTGGGGACCAGGCGGCAGGGTCCTCAGTGACAGGCTTCCCAGAGAATGAATGGCAGCTTGTGCAGACGAGCAGCCGCTGTGGGCCCCGCCCCCACTTCAGCCCCCGCCCCCGCCTCAGGCTGGCTCCCAGGAGGGGAGACCCTGCCCTGCCGGCTGTGGGGCGTGGCTGTCTGGGGTGGTCAGGGGGCTCCAGGTCAGATGAGAAGGGGTCCGGGAGCCAGAGGGCAGGGCAGGGCAGGGGCCCAGGCCTCTCTGACGTCTCACAGCAGCTGATCCTCACACCCGACAGGCGCGGGTCCAGGCTGGGGGCACACCCAGCCCCTCCCAGCACACACAGCTGCGGCCCCTGCCCAGCGGCTCCAGGCGCCGCCAGAACACTGGGGCTGCAGACTCTGGTTCCCCCCAAATTCACGTGAGGCTACGTGACGCTGTCGGGAGAAAGGACTTCTGGGGATGATGAGGGCAGAGGGTAGGGCCCTGGTGAAGGGGGTCAGCACCCTTGTAGAGCGACCGCATGGGGCTCCTTCGAGACCCCCCTATGAGGACACAACAGAGAGACACACTGAACCAACCTGCGGGTGCCATGGCCTTGGGCCTCCAGCTCCCAGAGCCTGAGAACTAGGGGCCTGGGGTCCAAGCCGTGTGTTGGGGTGCTTTGCTGAGCTGACCATGGACACAGGGCGCGAGTCTCCTGGGAGGACTTTCCCTCTGCCCCAAGCAGGCAGGTGTGCCCAGGACTGAACTCACTCAGGAGTCATGGCCCCGGCTTGGTGGGGGCGGGGGCAGGGGGTGTCACCAGGCTGCAGTCCAGCAGGACGCTGAGCCCGGAACCCACGCCCAGAGCTCCTCTACCCACACCTCCTCCCTCCTGCGCCCCGAGGCTCCTGCTGAGATGCCTCCCCCAGGGAGCCCAGTAGGCCCCTACCAAGGGCTGGGCGTGGCGTCCACTCGGCCCCCCACAGCCGCCCAGGGGGCTCGGCAAAGGCAGGGCTTCCGCTCAAGGGCGCCCCTGGGCCCTGGGAGTGCCCGCCTGGCCCTTGCAGTCGGGGCTGGCACTGAACACCGCAGGGCGCAGCCCCGTCCAGGAAGGGGACTAGAGACGGAGGAGGAAGCGGGGCGTCCGAGTGGCAATCAGACGCGAGTTCCTCCCACAGGAGCCGGGCAGACACCGGGTCCCAAGGAGGAGGAAGCAGCAGGATGGCAGCAGGCCCCCAGCAGCCAGACTCCGGAAAGGCAGCTCCTGGCAGCCGGAGCACACGCCGCCCGCGGGAAGCCGCTGGTGGGCAGCCAATCACAAGCTCCGCAGAGCCGCCCCAGGATGCCCGTCCCAGGGTGCAGGGCCGAGCACGTCAGCTGGAGGGGGCGGGCGTGTGGAGGCTGATCTCTTGGGAGGAGCGTCTGGGACCAGGCCCGGGAGGCAGGGTACTTACACACGGTAAGGTCCCCACGTGCTCGGGAGGGACCAGCGGGAGAGGAGGGGCGCTGCGGGCTCCCGCCCAGTGGCCAACGGGGAGTCGGAGGCAGGCGGCGGGGCGGCCCATCCCCACCTTGACCTGAGCTGGAGAGACGCCCACGCGGTGGGCCCAGGGCCCCGCAGATGCCCGCAAGCACCCCGCACCGCCCGGCCCCAGGAGGCACCGCGCCTCCGCCTCCACTCAGACCCCTGCACTGGACCAATCGCCAGCCCGCATGCCCTCCTCAGGCCCCTCCTGGGGCTGCCACTCACCCGGAGTCCACACCTGAGACACGGAGCACGGCCCCAACTGGACATGCAGGTCTGAGACACAGATGTCTAGCCCCCTGGCTTCCCGGGGACCCCTCCTCCCTGGACTGACAGCTCACAGCCCCAGCCTCGCTCCATCACTGCTGGGAAGCAGGGCCACCCGAAGAGAGCGGCTTCTCACAAGAGGTTCCCAGCACCCCCATCACGGTAACCCCCCACTGCCCCCGCAGGGCCCCCATCACGGCACCCCTCATTGCTCCCTCCTGGCCCCTTATCACGGCACCCTGTCCCCCCACTGCCCTCCCAGGGCCCCCATCACGGGACTCCCCCATTGCCCCCCGGCACCTTGTCTCCCCATTGCTCCCCCTAGCCCCCCATCACGGCACCCCCACCCCGCATCGCTCCCCGCCCCCATCACGGCCCCTCGGCCCCCCATCGCTCCCCCCAGCACCCTCATCACAGCCCCCCGGCCCCCCCGCCCCCTCCATGGCACTCTCCCCTGCCCCGTCCCCTCCACGCAGACCGCCGCACCAACCGTGCGGCACAACTGCCCTCTGCCCCCACGTGTCCTGGCACCCCAGGCCCCCTTTCTCAGCCACACCGCTACCCTCCATCTGGGAGGGGGACAGCCTGTCAGGGCTGAAGCCAAGGGAGAGCAGGGTCACTGAGCGGGGCCAGCCCCGGGCTCAGCTGCTTCTCACCACAGATCCAGGGTCAGCCCGGGGCCCCCGCGCGCCTGGCATCAAGCCACCACTGCTATCTGCTCATGGGCCCCACCTCACGGCCCGTCCTCCACAGAGGGGGCCCAGGACCCCGCCCGCGGTGCTTCACGACAAGTTCCCGTTTCCCACTGCAGGGGCCCTGCCCTGCTCCATGAGCCTGCGTCTCCCCAAGATGGGGCGCCGGGTGCGCCTGCTCCTGAGGAATGAACCCAGAGAACGCAGCGCGGACCCACAGGCTCGTTCTCAGCGAGGCACGCCAGGCTTCGCTGCTCACCTGGGCTGCAGCTGTGGGGAGGCGCTGCAGGGGTGTCCCCCAGCCCACCTGGACCTCACGCAGCCACAGAGAAGCCCTCGGGGCAAGCGCGGGCTCTGCCTCCACTTGTCTGCCCGCAGCAGTCCCCAGGAGGTGCCCAGGCCCCAGAGCCCCAAGGGTCTGCATCACAGAGGCCCAGCCAGGGGGTCCGCACACCCTTGACACCCCTGGACGCCCAGCATCCCTCCTGGACCACCAGCCAACCCAGTTCCAGGACATCCAGACACTGCAGGCAAACCTCCAACGTCAATGGAGTTGCCGCGCCAGCCACAGGGACGTGGCACGGAGAGGGTCGCGTCAGAGCCGGGGGGTGCAGCCCGCAGCCGTGCCAGGCCCTCCACAAACCACGGCACCTCCCAGAGGCCTGGCCAGCACCCCGCCACTCTGCAACACGCACAGGCCTGGCGCCAGGCCGCCTGACGGGGGTGGGGGTGAGGTCAGCCTGCAGACCCCTGGCCAAGCCCTGGAGGAGCCCGCTGCAACGAGCCTCACTGACCCGCCAGGGCTGCGTCGTGCCCCCTGAAGACGACTCTGTGTTTGCTCTCCTCCAAAAGGGAACTGGAAAGTGCTCTCCTCAAAGGTCTGACCAACACGTCTCCTCTTTATCCCCATGCAAATAACCTAACGGGAAACCCCACTGGGCCCCCAAGGAGCCGTCTCCTCAACGTGAGGACGGCGGCTCTGTGCTCCCGTCGGGCCGAGAGGACCCGCAGGACGGGGCGCCCCAGCCCCTGGCAACCGTCCCAAGCAGTGGCTGGTGTGGCCTCTGCAGATGGAGCGCTGGCCACTGGCTGAGCCAAGCCCGAGGCCCTGGGGAGGGCGGCCAGCTTTCTCTCCGGGGAGCTGGTGCCCAGGAGGAGGCTGTGAAAGGGGACCGAGGTCGGGAAAGCCGGGCTCCCTACGGACTTCCTCCTCCGCCGACAGAGGCGGGGGGGGGTCCCCCCTCTGTGCCAGCTTCTCCCCTGGGATGACCTTCACTATCACCCCAAAGCCGGCACGACGCTGCGGCTGTGGTGACCCCAGCATGGCCCCAAGAGTGCAGCAGCCCCCCGCCAACTCAGTCACTCACTAACAGACCCCTGAAGCTTTCCATGACACCCCCACCCCGGGCAGGCCTCGGCCGGCAGTAACGGGCCCAGACGCCCTCCGCCGTCTCAGGCATCAGCACCAGACCCTCGGCCTTTCCCGAGCCCCCCGCCCCCCCGAAGCCTCCCGGGGGCTCATTCGGAGTGGAGCCCCAGCACCAGCAGCCACGTGGGCCCCGCTCCACCCTCACTCCCCTGGGGTGGGTGGCTGGTGCATGCCCCGGGGCCACGTGGACAGCCGTGGTATTTGTGAACGTGCTCCACACAGCTCGTCTTCCACCAGAGCCGGGCTGGTGGGAGGGAACACGGTTCAAGGTGGTGACTGTGGTCCACTCACCTGCCAAAGCGTGACAGCCCTTAAACCACGTCGCAACCAGACAGAGCAGAGCCCAAGCTGAGGCCCCGGAATGCAAACTGGGACAGAAAAGCGGATCCCATCCCCTTGCATGCAAAGGCAGAAAGGTCCAGACTGGCCGCCGCCCAACAGAAGATAAGGCACCATCACCTCGAGGGCAGCTGCAGGGCTGGGCAGCGAGGCTCTGGGAAGGGACGGGGCCCAAGGTCCCAGCTGCTGTGGGTCCACGGCTCCTCACTAAGGGCCTCCCCATGGGGGCGTCACCACTGTCCGGATGGGGACGCGTGCCCCACAGACAAAGCAGGCAGGGACAAAGGAGCCCGGTGCCAACAGGAGGCGGTACGCGGCCTGTTCAGGTGGCTGAGGGCAGAGGCAGCCGGAACCCAGGCCACCGAAGCTCACAGCCACGTCTGGGCAAAGGGCAGTGCCTCTGAGGGGCACCCCGCCTACAGCACTCTGCCTTCAGGGGCAGCGACGCCCAAGCCCATATGACTCTGCTCAGCCCTCGTGTGCACACAGGGCTGCCCCTGCTGGGCGGGAATCACCCCACGAAACCTGGAAACAGAGCCGGGATGGGAGACCACAAGGCTGAGAGACCGGCACGTCTGCCCGAGCAGAAGAGGCCAGGCCAGGGCGCCCCACTCTGTGCCGGCCACTGGGGGCCCTCGCTGCTGGGAGACCTGAGCCCCTCCTGCAGACCGCACCAGTCCCAGCCCCTCCGCTGCCTCCCCACGCCCCGCCAGTGGGACAAAGGTGCAGGCCGCCAGGAGCACCCCTCCTGAGAACAGAGTTGGCGGTGGCCCCACAGCAGGGAGGCGCCGTGGCCTGGCTGGGGAGAGGACGGAAGGCCGGTGGGGCAGCGGGGAACGGCCAGCCGCCGAGGGCCCGACAGGAAGGAGGGCAGGCGTGCCCAGTGCACAGCATCCCCGTCACCGCGCAGCTCCAGGCGCCGCCAGGACCCAAGCTGGCCTGACCGTGCAGGAGACCCTGGACCTTGGCCTGACCTCCAAGGGGGAGAAAGACCAGCCCAGCTGGTGCTGGGTGCCGCGTGCCCGCCGTGCTGAGGGGCTCCCGGAGGACATGCACCTCTCACCCCGGGGGCAGAGCAGCGGGCGGGGGCCACATGGGGTACACAGAGCTTCACTAGAAACCCTGTTTCACAGGCAGGGAGGTCCTCGCAACGCGTCCTGGGCCTCCGCAAAGCCCCCCAGCCGAGGCCGCTTCAGGGCAGAACGGGACTCAGCTTCCAGAGACGCCCGCGCTATTCTGGGGCCGCTCTCGGCCACCGTCGGGCACCAGGCACAGGTGCTGGGAGGAGCCAGCGGCCCACGCACTCACCGCCCCCCGTATCCTGGAGCCCAAAATACCCAGCACCGGCAGGAACAGCTGTGAGCCAATTCCCACCGAAGCCGGAAGCCCAGGGGCCGGACTGCAGTGTCCGACGGGCCCAGGCCGTGCCCGCAGGGGCCACGCCAGGCCAGTGGGGTCTGGGTGGGCAGCGGTGCCAGGACACGGCCTCAGAGGGTCCCGTCCTGCTGCCCACCTGCCCGAGCACCCCTACCTCGGCGGCCACAGGTCACTCTGGCCACGGCAAGTGACGCTCAGGCTCCCAAGGGATCCCCAAGACCCGATCTAGAGCCTCCACGTGCAGAGACCCCCACTCTCCAGACTGCTCTCTGGGGCAGACCCTGGCCCCTCCCACCTGCACGAGGCCTCGCTCACCCACCGCGCTGGGGGGAGGGAAGCCAGGGCTGGTGCCTGGATCCTGGGAAGACAGGAAGGGCAGCGTGCCCGTGAGCAGGGCCTAAGCAGCTGACTGTCCGTCGCAAAGCGTCACGGGAGACACCACCTGCCCCAAGCAGCTGCCTCCTTCCACACTCACCCTCGAAGGCAGCACTTCTCAGCACTGAGCCCACCTTGCCATCTGCTGGGGGAGCAGCCCACCGCCCAGGTGTGCGTGGGGCCTGGCACTGCCATCGTGGGGGCAGGAAAGGCGGTGACTGCGGCCAGGGGTCGGGCCTCCCCCGAGACCCATCCGCAGGCCTCGACGGCTGAGGCCAGATGCCCCGGTCTCCCCTCAGCGCGGCTCGCACCTCTTGAGAGCCCCAAAAGCCCAGCCCACTCTCAACCCCGACCTGCCCTCCCCACCCCACCCACATCCAACCCCCTCAGCCTCCAGCTAAATCCACACCCTCCAAACAGATCCACGGCCTCCCAGGAACTCCAAACTCGGCCTTGTGCTCAGCCACAGGCACCTGCCCAGCACCGCTCCATCACAGCTCTGCCCGCAAAGGGGACGGCCCATCCCACCCGCGCGCAGGCCCTCCTGCAGGCTGGGGTGCCGAGCAGCGCGGACACGTC
Organism: Oryx dammah; assembly: GCF_014754425.2. NCBI lineage: Eukaryota > Metazoa > Chordata > Mammalia > Artiodactyla > Bovidae > Oryx > Oryx dammah. The sequence goes on from NW_024070200.1 coordinate 374,000, forward strand.
TCCGCAGGGAGGGGGGCTGGGGACCAGCTGCTGAAACAGGGAGGAGCACAGCCTGCCTGGCGGCCAGTCTGCGATGCCAGAGGGAAGGGCAACCGCACGTCCACCGGGTCCAGAGGCAAGGCGAGAGCTGGGAAGAGGAGAGTGCCTGAGGACTTCCCGGGACTCAGGAGAACCACCCGCCCAGAGCCCAGAGCCCAG
>NW_024070200.1:374207-380378 GCF_014754425.2 Oryx dammah
ACCCGCCCAGAGCCCAGAGCCCAGTGACCCCAACTCAGGCACACAGGAGAAGCCCCCCCGGACACCAAAGAGGTGGCCGCAGGGCCACGGGGGCGGACAGAGCTTCGGGCCCGTAGCGCGTGGCTGACGCTGGCCTCACGAGAGCCAAACTGAGAGCCGGGCTAGGGAGACGCCGCCGGGGACCCCGGAGCCGGCAGGACACCCCTGGGACAGCGGAGAACGCCTCAGACACACTGAAAGCACGATGAGCTGTCTGCAGGCCCTCACCAAAGAAAATCCTGCATTTTCAGACAGAAGGAGGAGGGAAAATGGGGATTCCCTGGTAGTTCAGCTGGTAAAGAACTGGCCTGCAATGCAGGAGACCCCGGTTCTACTCCTGGGCCAGGAAGATCCACTGGAGAAAGGATAGGCCACCCACTCCAGTGTTCTGGCCTGGAGAATCCAATGGAGTGCATAGTCCATGACGCTGCAAAGAGTCAGCCATGACTGAGTGACTTTCATTTCACACTTCTGAGATGCAAAAGGGATTTTAAAAGTGGTGAGTTTTGAGATTAATCAAGTATTAACAATAGAAACGGAGAAGGCGATAGCATCCCACTCCAGCACTCTTGCCTGGAAAACCCCATGGATGGAAAAGCCTGGTAGGCTACAGTCCACGGGGTCGCTAAGAGTCAGACACGACTGAACGACCTCGCTTTCACTTTTCATTTTCATGCATTGGAGAAGGAAATGGCAACCCACTCCAGTGTTCTTGCCTGGAGAATCCCAGGAACGGCGGAGCCTGGTGGGCTGCCGTCTACGGGTTCGCACAGAGTCGGACACGACTGAAGCGACCTAGCAGCAACAATAGAAAGTAATAACAATAATCTCATATGGGCTCAAAAAGATGTTAAAATGCTCTAAACAAAAGCATGCAAACGTGAAAGTGACAGGTCAGAATACTGTGGTCTAAGGTCCCTCTGTTGTTCAGGAAAAGAATTTACAGTTAACTGAAACAAAACAGCAAGCATGCAATGTACACGGTAACAGAAAGGGACAGAAATAGTGACAAGTTTCAAACTAATAAGAAATGGAATATGCACAATAAGGTACAACGAAAAAGAGAAACTTAGGGAAAAAAAAAGAATAATAAGGACAAAAATGAAGTGGTAGGCATCAACCCAACCATCAGCAATTCAGACAAATAACAACGGACTGAACATCCTGATTAAAAAATAAAGACTGTCAGATTAAACAAAAATGAAATCTAGATGGTGCCAAATAAAAAGCACACAGCCAGCGTGCGAGGACACAGGAAAGCTTAAAGAGACAAGGCGGGAGACACGCAGGCGGGCAACACGTGAGGACACAGGAAAGCTTAGAGACACAAGGCGGGAGACACGCAGGCGGGCATCTCCCACAGACAGCTGAGCGCGGCGCCGCCACCGAGGCTCCCAGGAGGAGAAGCGCTGCTGGGTGCCGAGTCAGCCGTGAGCACTCGGGGCCTGTGACTCCGCAGGGCTGCGATCCGAAGACAGAGCTCCAGGGGGAACGGACAGCCCCCTCCAGGCTCGGAGACTCTTCACTGCTTCCCAAGTAGACAAGAAAGGTAACAAGCCTTGAAGATACTCTAAGCCAAGCACGACCCACAGGGACAGCCATCAAACATGGCACCACCAAGTGCCAAACACACGGCCCTCTCCAGGACAAGCAGAACACGTATGAGCGCCGGCTTCCAATGGAGCCCCAGAGCAAGTCCTGAAACGTCCTAAGGACCCGGTGTCACACTGACCACCCTCTGTGATCACAACACAGCTACGTTAGAAACAATCAAAAGAGAAGGAGCGAATTCAGCAATGGAAAAATAAGAGAAAAAAGTTTGGATACGAAGAAACTTTGAAATATCTCACCGTGTTAAAGAAGGAAAAACGGAAAAAAAATTTAAAGATTTTAAACTCAACAACTCTACGCATAAAAGCTTGTGAAATGCAGTCAAAACATTAGTTATTTTGCAGCTTTAAAATTTTACAAAAGGGGCTTCCCTGGTTATCCGGTTAAGAACCCACCTACCAGTGCAGAGGACACAGGCTTGATCTCTGGTCTGGGAAGACGCCACATGCTGCAGGGCAACTAAGCCTGCACTCGGCGCCAGGAGAGACCACCGCAGAGAGGGGCCCGCGCGCCGCGGTGCAGAGGAGGCCCGCACACCCCAACCAGGGAAGCCCACGCGGCAACCAGGGCCCAGTGCAGCCAGAGGCAAATGAATACACAAGTGATTAAAAACCAAGCACGGAAGGAAAGGAGGAAAAAGGAGGAGCTGTGTGTGCATCTTAAAGAGATCAGAACACGCACACGTAACAGAGACAAAGAGCACAGACGGAGGAATGTGAACGTTCATTAAAAAAACACACGCCTGCGGACCCCCGGCGAGATGCACCCGCGTGTGGATGCCCACCCGCACGGCCAACGGAAGGGATCGGGAGGGGAGAGCTCCACAGGTCCTGCAGGCGTGCTTTTAGAAAAAGAACATTTGGAACAACTTTTTGCCAATCAAGTTGAAAATCGGGAGAACATGGACAAATTCACAGAAAAATGTGTTTCTAAAGCTAACTGAAAGGCAGGGATGGGGATTCTACAACCATTAAAGCAGTCAAGTCAGGAGTTACCCTTGGCCCAAAGCAACCTGGAGTCAGGTCCCCTGACCAGCAGTCTCACCATCACCCGGACGTTCAGAGAACAAACAACTCCTGCTTCACACAGACACATGGTGGGCCAGCTCACTCTGCAGGTATCTTGGCATCAAAATCGGATAAGGGCAGCGGATGAGCAGATTACAGACCCCAGGCAGAGATGTGAAGTCCTGAGCAAAGTCTGATCCCATCTACCTGCCTGCGGGAAGGGGACCAGGGCACCCCCACGCTAGCACGCTGCTATGTTTCCAAGAGAGAGAGGCAGGTTTAATGCCGGAAGACCCACACCGGCAGGGAAAGGAGCAGGACGACGTCCGGCTCTGAGAGTTTGATCACACCCAGTGCCCACACGCTACAAGTGCCTGGCGCGCCCCCGCGGAGAAACCCCAGCGCAGCCTCCAAAGTGGCTGAAGGTGAAAAGACGGGGGAACACAGGACCTGCACAGAATGCCGGGTGGGCAACGCCTGGGGCACAGGGCCCACAGGGCAGCCATAGCCCGGGCAACCGGCACTCGCCCTGCCGCAGGCTGCAGCGGGCCCAGCACGCAGACACCAAAGCTTGCACTCCAGCTGCAGCCCCTTCCGGAGGGTGAGTCAGGCGAGGGTGCCGACAGGAGGGTGCACAGGAACGAGAGCGCTCAGTAAGCCTGCAGAGAGATCTGACCCTGAGAGATCTCAACAGGACAGAACACGAGGGGGCGAGTGCAAGGGTTCAGAATGCCCCAGCCCGGTGGGTGGGGGTGCGGCGGGAGGCTGCTCAGGGGGTCCCCATGGGAGCAGGGCTAGTGGGGCACCAGGGCTGCGGGCCACTGCACGGGGTGCGGTCTGTGCCCCCAAGGAAACGCAGGAGACCGAGCCTGCCTCTGTCGCAGCCCCGCGGGCCTGGCAGCAGCTCCCAGGGAGAGCAGAGAGCTCTCCCAACAGCACCACGGAGGACAGACCACAGGACAAGACCAAGGCCAACCCCAGGCACACCTTGGGTGGCACCACGGCCTTGCAGAGAAGAGGGGGCTTTCAACACAGCACTGAAAAGGAATTACTGGCCCTTAAAAACCCACTGAGGCTCAAGTCAGGGGATAAAGCAGGAGGAAAAAACTGGCAAGAGAGATGAACAAGAATTTCGCTGACGGGGAAGTACAAGGGGCCTACATCGGTAATCAGAGAAATTCAAATTAGAACCACAAAACCATTTCACACCCACCAGACTGGCAGTGATTAAAAGTCAGGCAGTGCTGGCAAGAATGCAGAGCAGTGGGGACGCCAGTGGGGGTGAGCTGGCACAGCCGCTCCGGGAAGCCTCCTGGTAGTAACACCGAGCACACGCTCCCCCCAAACGCCACTGCCAGTGCGAGAAGGCCCAGGAGTGGGTTCATCACCAGTCCAACCGGGGGCCAGCCACAGCGCCCAGACAGAGCGGAGACACACCGCTGCCTCATGGGGCCCAGCGAGCACCCTCAGCCGGCAGCTCCAGCAGTTAGACCCGGCGCGCGCCGAGCACACGGACACGGACAGAGCGGCACCTCTGCACCCAGTCTCCAAGCAGGCAGGGTAGACAGCCTGCCCGGGGGCCTGCTCCAGGGGGGCAGTGGGGCCGGCAGCACCCACGGGGAGGGCCGCACTGGGACGGGCAGGGGTGCTCTGCGCCCGCCCACCCTACGGCTGCTGGGCCCCATGCCCACAGAGCAACCTGCCTGCCCTGTCCCCATGCCCCACACCCCCCCCCAGGCAGAGCTGTGGAACCCCGACCCCGGCACTGCCTAGCCCCCACCCCCTCTCCCGCCCCTCCCCACGCACACACACAGCAGGGTGGGCGTCCTAGACCAGCTCCATGCCCCAGACCCCCCGCCTCCCCCTCCTCACTCTCGTTAAAACCTCAGTGGTCTTCCCAGAGCCCCAGGAGGCTGCTGAAAGGTGCAGGAAAGGCGGGCTGCACTCCTAGTTCTGGGGGGAGGGAGGGTGTACGTATGCGCCAGGAGGCGGGCATCTGTGCCCCCAGGGAGAGCAAGAGGTCTGGCGGGGGAGGGGGTGCTGACGATGACAGCAGAGAGAAGGAACACAGGGGGGGGGGTGTTCCAGCATGACCCAACACTGGGCCCAATGCCAAGAAGGGAGAGAGGAGGGTGGAGACCAGGCCTGGGCAGGTGAGACCTCCCAGAGAGGTCCTGCGAACACCCCACCCTCCCAGAGGCCCACAGAGGCCGGGAAGCACCCAGCCTTCCACTGGGCACAGCCACACCCTGAGCTGCGGCCCTGTGCTTGGGAGGGCACCCCGGCACCTCTGCGTGCCCAGCACCTGCCCTGCACACCTGTTGAAGGCGCCGCGGCAGAGCGCGCCCCCTCCACACACACACACACACACACACACACGGCCTCGTCCTCTGGTCCCACCGGAGGTCTCCCCAGGGAGAGCTCTTCCTGGATGCCTGCCCGCAGCCATCGTGGCCTGGTGTCCACTGCAGAACTAGGCCCTGGCATGACTCTTGTCTCTCTCCCCCTCAGCCTGGGAGCTTCCTCAGGAAGGACCACTGATTGGGAAAAAAAAACCACAGAGCTTCCAGCTGGCAGGAGAAGCAGGGGCTGGCCACAGCGCTGCCCCAAGGGTGAGCCCCTCCAGCTATACTGCTGGGGGCAGGACGCTTCCCCACCCAGTGAAGAGGGCAGCATCTCTAGCTATGGCATGATGCAAGGAGCGAGTTTGTGTCCAGGAAAGTCCCCAAATTACAAAGCACAGTGCAGACAGAGAAAGGGCGGACACTCCGGCCAGCAGGACAGAGGGGTAGGCCCAGACCCTCAGAAGGACGAAGGACGAAGCAGTGCAGCTGTGGTCCGAGATACGCGTGTCCTCTGCACACTGCGTGCCCCGAGAGTGACTCCCAGGCCACTCAGGCGTGACAGTGTGGCCGGACGCAAAAGGAAATGTATGGTACCCGGTGGAGAGAGGAGACACCACACCCTAAGTCAGCTCCACCGACACCGCACCGATAGGCAGGTGCAAGGATGCCGGACGTGCGCGAGCCAGGTGAGAGCCCGCGAGAGCCCGGGGGACCGCGCTGGGCCTGAGAGAGCCGGCGCCGCTTCCTCGGCTGCACTGGACCGAAACCTCAGGGACCATCCACGCGTCTGAGCTAGCGCGCAGAGAAGGCGCGCGCCCGACGTGGGGCGCCAAGGCCACGGCCCAGGGTGGGGATCCTGGAGCGGACGGCCCCCGGGGCAGGCCCCCGGTGGGGATCTCGGGGTGGTCGGTCCCAAGCGGGGATCCCAGGGTGGACGGGCCCGGTGCACGGCCCGCGGGGCGGGCCCGGTGTGCAGGTCCCGGGAGGCCGGGCGAGGGTGCAGGCCCGGGCGGGGGCCCGGGCGCGAGGTCCCCGGGGGCCGGTCCCAGAGGCCGGCAGGTGCGCGCGGGAACAAAGCGGCGGGCGGGCGGCGTACCTGGGCACGCAGCTGGGGCTGGAGCCGTCCACCTCCCAGGTGGCGAACAGGTTCATGGGCACCGGCGTGTTGA
>NW_024070200.1:385378-398891 GCF_014754425.2 Oryx dammah
CCCCCCCCCCTTTCCCGGCCGTGCCCCGTGTCCTCGGCCCGACTGCCTGGACCACCGGCCAGGCCCCCGCGGCTCTGGAGTCCGGAGGCTCGCCCACCCCGCGAACCCGCCTTGTGCCTCCGGCGTCCCCTCGCGCCCTCCCCCCGTCCTGACTCCCCCGGCGGATCGCCCGGGCGGGACGTGGAGCCGGAACACCGGGGTTGCGGGGGCCAGCCGCATCGCCCTCCCCCACCCCGAGCTGCTGCCCGCGGGCGCGCTGGGGCGCCAGGGGATCTGTGGAGGACGCTTCGGGAGGGCCCTCTTTCTGCCTCAGCCTCCTCGTTATCCAGCAGTGCCCTTTCTGCGGTTTTTACCGATGACACTGGAGAACGAATGACTGGGAGCAGAGGCGGCCCTTGGTGTGGGGCTCCCAGTGAACTCGGGGACCCAGACAGGAGGCAGTGACCGGAGCTGCCCACTGGGCCAGCGGGGTAGCGGAGGTCAGGAAAGGTCCTCGAAAAGAGCATCTCGTTTGGGGGGCCCAAGGAGGGCTCCCCTGCCCCCTGCTCTTGGCCGTGGTTCTGGTCAGTCACCAGATCCTGCTGCTGAGATTTAGGAAAAGCTGTTCCGGCATCTCTTCTGCTTCTTTGTAGCCACAGTATGCCAGCTGCTTTCTTTCCTCCCTGCTCCTGTCTGTGTCTCCTTGTCTACTGAAACAAGCCCGGCCCCAGCAAACAGACTCGCCCTTGGGGTTTACCCTCCAGCACCCCTGTCAGCTCTTTCTCCTGCAGCGGGCCCCATGCTGGCTCCCCCACTTTGTAAGAGCTCGCCTCCAGCTCTGACTCCCTCTCTGGAGCTGCAAACAGCTGTGGCTGCTTAAAGCCGGGGTGGCACTTCAGAGAGAACAAGAGAACCTGTGTTCCCCACATGTTCCTGCGCCTTTGGTGGGGTGCAGCTGAGAGCCACGCGGGGCTGGCTGTCCCTGGCCAGCTGACTGGGTGTTGTCTTACATCGCAGCTCCTGCCAGGCAGAGTGCCTGCGGGTCTCATACCTCCGAGGTGGGGGAGGGGACGTCCAGAGACCACGTAGCAGCCCCCTGTGAGGACAGGGGCCCGCTGACCTCAGTGTCCAGCCTGCGGTGGTGCCAGGCAGCGAGAGGAGCAGTGGCCTGAGATGAAGGGGCCACGTGACACTCTGTGTGCACTGACATCTCACCCAGGAGAGGACTATACCTGGGGGTCAAGTGAGGAAATTTGAGGTGACTAAACCACAGATGAGGGGGCTCAATACCAGCTGTGCCCTGCGTCACCGTGAGCCCTTCGTGGGCCAAGCAGCTCTGACTCGTCCCATTTTACAGATGGGGACACTGTGGCACAGGCAGTTATGCTGCCCCTCGTGGGAAGCGCCAGGGGTGGGTTCACACAGTCTAGTCCAGAGCTGCCCTGGGGGCAGCTGTCAGGGTCTCAGCACAGGAGCTCAGGGTGCCCTCCTGGGACCTCAGTGCTCCGGACAACCCGGTCCTCCAGCTGGGAAGGAGGGGAAACGCTTAACTCCTCCTGCGAGGTGGGGAGGGAGAGACTAGAAGGGCACTGTGTGCTCTCTGCCTGTGGCTCTGTTTACACTTTCTGTTTATAAATGGTGGTGGTGGTGGTGGTGCGGGGAAGTGGACACCTCGCTTTGGGGTCGGAGTCGCTTCCACGTCAGAGCCTGTCCCATGCGTCGCCATTCCCTGTATCCGAAAATGACTGGACTTTGGGGTGAGTGCCCCAAAGGCTGGGAGGACGGCCCTCGGGGTGGCGCAGCCTGACACACTCCCGGCCCCTGACACACACACTGATGTTGGGAGCACCGCTCTCCTTTTGGATGGCTGTTTCTGTAAAACAGGAACTTGGCTAAAGAGGAACCTCTCTGAACGACGGGGGTGGCGTTGCTCGGGAGGCTGCTGGAGGACGGGGTTGTCCAGAGCACTGAGGTCCCAGGAGGGCACCCTGAACCCCTGTGCTGAGACCCTGACAGTGCGCCACCTGCCTGCCAAGGTTCTCAAACGCCTTAAGGCCTCGGCTTTCCAAAGGGCCGGCTAGGACGCCCGCAGGCTGTAAGCCCCGATACGGGGAGACGGGACCACGCAGCAGCAGGCAGCCGCCTTCGTGCGATCCCATCCGCTGAGTTAAAATGAATCGCCCCAGGCGTGGGAGGCCTCGCGGCCCCTGCCGGCAAGAAGCTCCCCTCCGGGTGCGGACCCCGGCGGCACTCCTCTCCCGCCGGAGCCGCGCGGGCGCGTCTTCCTGCGCCGGGAGGGCCGCAAACCCGAGAGCTTGCTCCTAGGCCTAGTAGTCTTTGGAGCGGCTCCAGCCGGTCAGGTGAGCAGCCAGCGCCTCCTGCAGGACCCAGGCACCTGCTCAGCGGGCCAGCAGCTTGGCGGCATCTCCTCTCCCCTGGGCGGTGCTGGGAAGCCGCTCACGGAGGGGAACAAGACCCTGGCCCGCCCAAGCTCCGGGCAGAACCCCCTTGATGTGACCTGTGTCCCGTCCAGGCCTGTGGGTGGAGGTCGTGGGGGGGCAGAGGCACCATCAGTGGGATCGGACAGGGACGGCACAGCGGGCTGGGCAGAGGACAGGACGGCCAAGGAGACGCGCCCTCACCCCGCGGGGCCGCGGCGCTGGGGACCCTGAAGGGGAGCCCTGTCTAAGCTGCTCCAGGCAAGTGGGACGGCCCCTCCCTGGCTCAAGAGCCACAGGGGCGGTGGACTCAGCTCGAGGGTAGCCCTGGCCCTCCAGCCATTGGCATTCAACATAGGGGTAGAGATTCAGACACAAGATGTCCACCCTGGCTGAGCTTCGTGAGCCAGGGCGGCGCCCAGCATCTATCCCCTGAGTCGCTCAGTCGTGTCTGACTCTTTGCCACCCCATGAGCTGCAGCCTGCCGGGCTTCCCTGTCCTTCACCATCTCCCAGAGTTTGCTCATAACTCGTGTTCATTGAGTCTGTGATGCCATCTAACCATTCAGACAGATGGTTAGATGCCATGCAGGAGACCTGGGTGCGACCCCTGGGTCGGGAAGATCCCCTGGAGGAGGGAATGGCAATCCCCTCCAGTATTCTTGCCTGGAGAATCCAGTGGACAGAGGGCCCCGGTGGGCTAGGTCCATGGGGTCACAAGGAGTTGGACACAACTGAGCAGCTGAGCACGCATGAGCACTCTGTGGTTGGGACGCAGTGCAGCCTGCTCACACGGATCCATTTAGGGCGGGGTTTAGGCCAACATCGTGTCGGTGGGAAAGCACGTACGTGGCAACCCGTTCCAGTGGTCAGATTAGTCCTTAAGACGTTCGTACGAGCTCGTGTTTTAGAGGGAGGGAGGAGGAGGTTATGCATCATTATTAATAGAATTTGGTTGTATCCTGAGAAAATGTGAGAGAACAGGGAAAAGCGCTGTAACTCGGCAGAACTGAGACCGTCGCAGGCTACGGGATGTGGAGGTGTTTGCTGTTCACCCCCAGAAACAGCAGACGATAAAGCCACGTGAATCTTTGCTTTCCTCTTCCAGAGGGACAGAGCTCTCAGTGTGTGGCTGGACATGGGGCCCCCAGAGGAGAGACCCCATCTCCCTGCCTTCCAGCAGAAGCTGGGAGCCTGCAGCTCCGTTGTGGACCTCCAGGCCATGGGCTGGTACCTCCTGTCAGATCAGGGGCAACATTAGATCAGAAGCAAAGAGCACGGTGAGCGCGCGATGTGTCATCCTGAAACCATCCCTGTTCATCCTGGTCTATGGAAAAACTGCTTCCCACACACCGGCCCCTGGTGCCTGAAAGGCCGGGGCCGGCAGCTCTAAAGGCGTATCTATATGTGTGGGCCATGATGCCAGCGGAGAGTCTTCTTTGGGAGGGGCTTATCAAGTGCTCCCTGCAAATGGACAGGCCTGGCCACGGGTGCCCAGGTTAAGCAGTTTCTGGGTGTATGTGAGGGGGTTTCTGGTGAGCTCCGCAGTGGAACGGGTGGTCTCAGTAACACAGGTGCCCCCTAGTGCGGGTGGGCCTCCCCAGGGCAGGTCCCCCCCCCCAGTGCGGGTGGGCCTCCCCAGGGTTGGTGGGGCTCCCCAGGGCGGGTGGGCCTCCCCAGGGCAGGTCCCCCCACCCCAGTGCGGGTGGGCCTCCCCAGGGTGGGTGGGCCTCCCCAGGGTGGGTGGGGCTCATCCGTCCACTGAGGGTCTGGATAGAACAGAAGGTGGAGGAAGGCGGGATTTGCCCTTCTGCACCTGCCTCAGCGTTAAGCTGGTGTCATCCCATCTCCTGTCCCAGGGTCCTCAGGCCTCCGGACGTGGGGTGACCCACACCACCTGCTTCCTGGGTCTCCAGCCTGCGAACAGCAGCTCATGGGGCTTCTCAGCCTCCGTCATCACAGGAGCCAAGTCCTCATAATAAACCTCCCTGGGTGCGCACACGCCCCTCGTCCGTGTATCTGGAGACCTCTGACTGCCACAGAGGTTAAAAGACTGACACTGAGCTTCAGCTGGAAGAACAAACACGAGCTTGTGCCCGAGACACGGTCCTGGGCCTTCTCACACGGGAGTCGGGGTGCCTTCGGTGGCTGCTCCGCCCTGTCGCGGGTCAGCTGCAGGGGCGGGTGTCAACCTGGGGGCTGCTGCCCAGAAGGCCCAGGAGAGGCGGGCGAGGCTGCGGGCACCATGACTAGCAGGCTTTCGGGCGGGGGGGTGCTGTCCTAGCCAGTATTTCAGGGTCTTGTGTGATAGCCGTGGTCAGAGCCACGCCTGTCTCGGCAAGGGTCCAAGAGGCAACCGGTAGCCAGAGCAGGCGGGAGGACGGCTCTTTTCAAGGCTGTTTGCTAGACCATCAGGTGTGAGCCTCCCCTGTGCAAAATGCCAGTGTGGGGACTTCCCTGGTGGGCCAGTGGCTAAGGCACCACGCTCCAATCCGGGGGTTCGATCCCTGGCCAGGGAACTAGATTTCACACATGGCAACTAAGAGCTCCTATGCCGCAGTGAAGATGCAATAAGATCTGGTGCAGCCAAATAAATAAATAAACGTATATATATACATATATATATATAATGTCAGCGTGAAACCCAGGTGGACGACAAAGTGAAAAGCATCGGGCATGGCAGAGCAGCCTCTAGACTCAAGGGGACTCTGAGCACAGACTCGAGCAGGTCACTTGCTGGCAGCAGGGTACTGTCTCCAAAGCCAAGACTCCGCTGTCGGCCGAGTCAAAAGGCGAACGGAGAAGAACGCTCTCGTGTTTAGGGTGGGCCCAGGGTGGGACCCTGAGTACAGAATCACCACCTACACCTACAAATCGCCATGCAGACAGAGAAGCTGTTCCAGAAGATTCCAGAAGGTGGGGGCGGGTTGGCTGGCACCCCTGGAGCCGAAGCTCCCGTACAGAGACACCTACTCTGTGCTGAGAGTTAAAGGAGTGGACCCCGGGACCTGTATTGGTGCGGGCAGGAGGTGGGCGCCCTGCCCCAGAGGGGCTGCTCTGGAGGGATGCCAGGGGAGGGAGCAGGAGCCCAGGACGTTGCGAGCGGCGCTGCCCTGCAGCCGCCTAGGTGAGCGGCTCCTGGGTCACCTCTGACCTGTGGAATCTCAATGCTGGGCACCTGGCCAGCGGGGCTTCTGAGAGTGAAGCCCGGAGTCAAGTCCCGGGTGGCAGAGCCAGGCGAGGTCAGGTCAGCCGCCACGCAGCTACCCCCTGGAGCATACAGCTGTGTGAAATGGTCAGTTAAAACATGGCTTAAAAGAAACTGCATAACACAGTCCTATTTGGTTAACAAATCATGTGTGTAAATGCATGTACATGTAAAAATGTATTTACATGTAAGTGATTATACACGTAAAGGACCTCTCAATGTACAAGGAAGACACTGAAGTTTTAGAAGTGAATCCGAAGTGTAAGAAATTATCTCTTTGGAGAGAATTCAGTTGATTGAGCTTTGCTTTTTTGCTTCTCTTTATCTCATATTTTCTTTACGGTGAATATGTATTAATTGTGCAAGGAAAATAATGGCAGTGTCTGTGGTTCAAACGGAATTTGCAGCCCGTGGAACATAAAGGCTCCGGTGGAATGGGTGACCGTGCACCTGTAACCGCGTGGGGAGAGCTCGCGCACATGATGCTTGGCAAACCAGGTTGTGTGGCTGAATAGACAGCTCACCTGGGGTCAGGATGACGCCTCGGAGCCCTCCCTGCTCACCAGGGGCTGTTCTGGGCCCCGAGAATAAGGGGCACCTCTGCAGGTAAATTCTGATACTTCCCTGTGTTCCCACGATGGAAACTGTGTCACGAAAGCCAGTACAAGACTTTCATGTTGGCGGGACTTCGCTGGGGGTCCAGCCGTTAAGAACCCGCCTGTCAGTGCAGGGGACACAGACTCGATTTCTGGCCTGGGAAGACCTCACGTGCTATGGGGCAGCTGAGTCTGTGCGCCACGTCTGCTGAAGCCGGTGTGCCCCGGGCCAGTGCTCTGTAGCAAGGGCTGCCGCCGCAGTGAGAAGGCAGCGCAGCGCGACAAGGGAGAAGTCCCTGCTCTCTGCAAGTGGAGAAAGCCTGTGCCCAGCAGTGAAGACCAGCACAACCAAAAATTGAAAAAAAAAGAGTTAAATGTTGGAAAAGGAAAGTAAATAGCAAGGCCCTAAAGCAGAAGTCAACAGTGGACGTCCCCGGGTAATTCACGAAGCTTGGGACGCAGCAGTGGCCGCGCCCACGAATCCGCCTCAACGTCAGTGCTGGCCGGATTACCTGGGATTACGTCTCGGTTTCCTCAGCATTTTATTTGTTTTTGTTTTTATAACGTTTCACAATTAGTAAACATGATTTGGGTACTGAAAAGCAATATTATTTTTCAAGCAGAAGAAATAAAGTCGGGGTGGTGGAGGTAGGCCCCAAATGCCGGGCTTTGTGCAGTTTTGAGCAAGAAGACACCTGAGGGACACAGCATTTTTCTGAGATTGGTGTCAATGGTGGAGGGACGTCTGGGGCACCAGGAGTGTGCTGCTGCTGCCCAGGGGGGCGGGGGGCCGGCTGGCCGCTGAGAGCCGCAGGAGGATGACCAGAGTGACCTGGTGACCCCTCGGGTTTAGGGTGGATGGGAAGAGTGGAGGGAACACCAGCTCAGGCGTGGAAACCCATGGTCTCCCGGGAGAAATGACAAAACTTCTGAGGGGGAGACGCAGGACAGAAAGCAAAACAAACACAGAGGAAAAACGGGAGAGTGTCTGGACGCCCACAAAATTCCAGGCACTGCAGGCCAGTGAGAGCCCCCGACAGGCCATGAAGGGGGTGGCTTTGTTGTTTCACTTTTTAAAATTCTATTTATTTATTTGATTTTTTGGCCATGCTGGGCTTTTCTGTAATCGTAACTAGTTGGCATCTTCCTCTTTGGGGAAGATTATGTGTTTATACATAATACTAAGGTTTGCAGTAGACTAGGGGTTTGGAAAAACAGGTTCATCTAAAAAAAAAAAAAAAAAAGGTCCAGCTATTCTAATCAGGTTGCATGTTGATTGCTCTTACCCGGAACGACGGTCCCCTCCCCAGGCCCTTTCCTTCTTGAGACACATATTGAGGTCATGGGGGTCAACCGAGGCTTTGAGACGTGAGGACATCCAGGGGGCCACACAGGGCAGCCTGTCCTCCTCTCTCAGACGCTCTGGACCCTGAGTGTGACACCTTCAGGGGGGCCTTGGGGAGATCAGTGGAGGCAACGCCTTGGCCGAAGGCAGTCTCGAGGCCAAAGCGTGCAGCAGCCCCAGTGCTCTTAGACTCTCTGTTTGTGCCGAGTCCAACCCCTCCAGGCCAGGGCAGGAATCGCGCCGTGTCGACTGCTTTCCCTGCTGAGGCCAGGTGACTCCTAGGTTGCTGAGCTGCCGGCCGTTCCTCTCCCTGGCCCCTCGGCACGTCCCACGTGAAGGTCCTGCCAACGCGGAGCAGACGGTACCTGGAAAGGCTCTGTCCCCGAAGGCAGCAGCCACAGCCTCGCTCCCGCTCCTGCTTTTGCTCACCGTGTCTGAGGCCATCCCAGGTGCCTGCGGCTCAGCAGCTGACCGGCGTGCTGCAGAGCTCAGGCCTGGAAGGAGCTGTAGAAAGGGGGCAGGTTGCTGTCCACTCCATCCCCGGGAAGGACCAGAGAGACCCAGGGGAGGCAGGTGACTGCTGATCAGCCGACCTGCCACACACGGGAACCCCTTCTGCCCGTGGGGGTGGGTGGAACCCAGGAGGTGGGACACGCAGTGCTGGCCCGTGGCTTCCGCAGTGGACGATGGACTGCCCTGCCCCCAGTGGGCCTGGTGGGAGTGAGCAGAACAGGCAGCAACGGGGTTCTGCCATCGCCACGACCTGCCTGGTGCGGTGCTGGGATGGAGGCCCCATCGCCTCGGTATGCGGAGGATGAGACCAAAACTTAGAGACCCTGCCCACAGGCACGGGCTGGTGATTTTCAGGTGAAGTGATGAAAGCCTGGTGCCCAGCCCGGTCCTCTCACCTGTGCTGACTGCCGCACGTGGGGAAGTGTGACATGGGTGTGACCCACCCGGGCTCTCGGCCTCCTTAATCAATAGAAATGATGAGAGGCCAGACAAGAAATTCAGGCCAGAATGTGTGCACAAGCTCCATTGTGGGAGATATGGGCTACCTGGAGGAAGACTGAGGGACAGCATAGAGGCAGTGCCTGCCTCCCAGGCCTCTGGACAGGGTTACAGTCAGCCCTAACGCATGTGTTCACTTAGAAGCTGGGGGAATTCCCTGTGCGTCCAGTTTAGGACTCGGCTCTTTCACTGTGGTGGAACTGGGTTGGATTTGATCCCTGGTCAGGGAGCATGGGGCTTCCCTGGTGATTCAGCGGTAAAGACAGCTACAGGAGGCACAGGCTCATCCCTGGGTCAGGAAGATGCCCTGGAGGTGGCGTCCTGGCCTGGAGAATCCCATGGACAGAGGAGCCTGGCGGGCTATAGTCCTTGGGGTTGCAAGGAGTCGGACACGGCTGAGCAGCTGAGCATGCGCGTGCAGGGGGTGTGTGCAGTTCCCGGCCTTTGTTCCTGACACCCTGCTTTTGCTGCTGGCTTTTCAGAAGCAGCCCTTGGGCTTCTGGCCTTTTTGTGTCTCGTCCCTAATTTGGCTGAACTGTGCCTGCAGGCAGTTATTTTCAGTCCCTTACAGTTCCTTTGTGTTTTGTTGCTGGAGGAGATGTCTGTCCAGGTGCAAGCCCGGCAGCAAAGCGTCCCGGTTCACCTCCTGTCAAATACTCGAGAGTGGCTTCAGGGCAGTGTGGTGAGCTGGTGTGCTGACACAACGGCCTTTGCCAGAAGGTGCCCAAGAAGCAGGAAGACAGTTCAGTTCAGTTCAGTCGCTCAGTCGTGTCCAACTCTTTGTGACCCCATGAACCACAGCACGCCAGGCCTCCCTGTCCATCACCAACTGCCGGAGTTCACTCAGACTCATGTCCATCGAGTCCGTGATGCCATCCAGCCATCTCATCCTCGGTCGTCCCCTTCTCCTCCGGCCCCCAATCCCTCCCAGCATCAGAGTCTTTTCCAATGAGTCAACTCTTCGCATGAGGTGGCCAAAGTACTCGAGTTTCAGCTTCAGCATCATTCCTTCCAAAGAAATCCCAGGGTTGATCTCCTTCAGAATGGATTGGTTGGGTCTCCTTGCAGACCAAGGAACTCTCAAGAGTCTTCTCCAACACCACAGTTCAAACGCATCAATTCTTCGGCGCTCAGCCTTCTTCACAGTCCAACTCTCACATCCATACATGACCACAGGAAAAACCATAGCCTTGACTAGACAGACCTTAGTCGGCAAAGTAATGTCTCTGCTTTTGAATATGCTATCTAGGTTGGTCATAACTTTTCTCCCAAGAGTAAGCGTCTTTTAATTTAATGGCTGCAGTCACCATCTGCAGTGATTTTGGAGCCCCCCAAAATAAAGTCTGACACTGTTTCCACTGTTTCCCCATCTATTTCCCATGAAGTGATGGGACCGGATGCCATGATCTTCGTTTTCTGAATGTTGAGCTTTAACCCAAATTTTTCGCTCTCCTCTTTCACTTTCATCAAGAGGCTTTTTAGCTCTTCTTCACTTTCTGCCATAAGGGTGGTGTAATCTGCATATCTGAGGTTATTGATATTTCTCCCGGCAATCTTGGTTCCAGCTTGTGTTTGTTCCAGTTCAGCGTTTCTCATGATGTACTCTGCATAGAAGTTAAATAAGCAAGGTGACAATGTACAGCCTTGACGTACTCATTTTCCTATTTGGAACCAGTCTGTTGTTCCATGTCCAGTTCTAACTGTTGCTTCCTGACCTGCATACAGATTTCTCAAGAGGCAGGTTAGGTGGTCTGGTATTCCCATCTCTTTCAGAATTTTCCACAGTTTATTGTGAGCCACACAGTCAAAGGCTTTGGCATAGTCAATAAAGCAGAAATAGATGCTTTTCTGGAACTCTCTCGCTTTTTCCATGATCCAGCGGATGTTGGCAATTTGATCTCTGGTTCCTCTGCTTTTTCTAAAACCAGCTTGAACATCAGGGAGTTCACGGTTCAAGTACTGCTGAAGCCTGGCTTGGAGAATTTTGAGCATTACTTTACTAGCATGTG
This sequence comes from Oryx dammah, assembly GCF_014754425.2. Taxonomy (NCBI): domain Eukaryota; kingdom Metazoa; phylum Chordata; class Mammalia; order Artiodactyla; family Bovidae; genus Oryx; species Oryx dammah. Next base: position 395,964 of record NW_024070200.1, read on the forward strand.
AGATGAGTGCAATTGTGCGGTAGTTTGAGCATTCTTTGGCATTGCCTTTCTTTGGGATTGGAATGAAAACTGACCTTTTCCAGTCCTGTGGCCACTGCTGAGTTTTCCAAATTTGCTGGCATATTGAGTGCAGCACTTTCACAGCATCATCTTTCAGGATTTGAAACAGCGCAACTGGAATTCCATCACCTCCACTAGCTTTGTTCGTAGTGATGCTTTCTAAGGCCCACTTGACTTCACATTCCAAGATGTCTGGCTCTAGATTAGTGATCACATCATCATGATTATCTGGGTTGTGAAGATCTTTTTTGTACAGTTCTTCTGTGTATTCTTGCCACCTCTTCTTAGTATCTTCTGCTTCTGTTAGGTCCCTACCATTTCTGTCCTTTCTCGAGCCCGTCTTTGCATGAAATGTTCCCTTGGTATCTCTAATTTTCTTAAAGAGATCTCTAGTCTTTCCCATTCGGTTGTTTTCCTCTATTTCTTTGCATTGATCACTGAGGAAGGCTTTCTTATCTCTTCTTGCTATTCTTTGGAACTCTGCATTCAGATGCTTCTATCTTTCCTTTTCTCCTTTGCTTTTTGCCTCTCTCCTTTTCACAGCTATTTGTAAGGCCTCCCCAGACAGCCATTTTGCTTTTTTGCATTTCTTTTCCATGGGGATGGTCTTGATCCCTGTCTCCTGTACAATGTCACAAACCTCAGTCCATAGTTCATCAGGCACTCTGTCTATCAGATCTAGGCCCTTAAATCTATTTCTCACTTCCACTGTATAATCATAAGGGATTTGATTTAGGTCATACCTGAATGGTCTAGCGATTTTCCCTGCTTTCTTCAATTTAAGTCTGAATTTGGCAATAAGGAGTTCATGATCTGAGCCACAGTCAGCTCCTGGTCTTGTTTTTGTTGACTGTATAGAGCTTCTCTATCTTTGGCTGCAAAGAATATAATCAATCTGATTTTGGTGTTGACCATCTGGTGATGTCCATGTGTAGAGTCTTCAAGAGAACCCTACAAAGCCTGGAGTAAAGCTTGGGATTCTGTCAAGTATGGGCCCCCACCTGTGTGACTGACGTAAGGAAACCTTCTCTAAATAACAAAAGCATCTCCCAGAACCTCACGGTTTCTCTTCATAGTGCTCATCATTTATTCCAAAATTATCAGGTGCACCAGAAAACAGTTTCACACAAGCCAAGAAAAATCACAGGTGTAAATCCATAGGTCACCAATATTGGAATGATTAGAATGAACCTTAAAATCTGATTAATATGTTTGAGAAAATCAATGGAAAAAAAATGGATAATTTCATCAGAGAATTGAAATCTAAAGTAAAAGAATCATTTGGAAATTCTAGAACTGAAATATAAAATAGCTGAAATGAATAACAGAATAGATGGTTTTAAAAGCAGATGACACCCAGCAGAAGAGAGGATTAGTGAAATGGAAATTATGCAAGTAGAAAATACCCAGATGGGAACAAGGAGAGAAAAACAAGCATAAAGACACACAGGCATAGAGGACACAGGAAAAATCCAACATGGGTGTAATTGGAATCCTAGAAAGAGATTTAAAAAATTTTAAAGCATTTAGGAAAAGAACCGGAGAAGGCGATGGCACCCCTCTCCAGTACTCTTGCCTGGAAAATCCCATGGACAGAGGAGCCTGGTGGGCTGCAGTCCACGGGGTCGCAAAGAGTCAGACACGACTGAGTGACTTCCCTTTCACTTTTCACTCTCATGCACTGGAGAAGGAAATGGCAACCCACTCCAGTGTTCTTGCCTGGAGAATCCCAGGGACGGCGGAGCCTGGTGGGCTGCTGTCTATGGGGTCACATAGAGTCGGACACGACTGAAGTGACTTAGCAGCAGCAGCAGCAGCAGCAGCAGCAGGAAAAGAGCTGTACCTTGCCTTTGAAGTGCAACAAAATACAACAAACCCAGAATTTTTCAACAGAAACAACGCAAGCAGAGAAGACCACGCAGGGAATGAGCCCTGAAGCTGGGGCAGGGCAGGGACAGAGGGCTCCAAGCCGCGCCCTGGATGTGAGCAGCGCCCCCTACAGGCCCTGTCCAGCCGCCTGGCTGCTCCTGTTTGTGTCCCTGACACAGGGCCGTGGCCAAGCCGCAGGGTCCCTCAAGCGCCCCACGCTCCCAGACACTCATCAAGCCCCGCCCAGGTCCCCACCTCCAGCGTCCACACACGACACGTGGGGTCCTGCAGCTGGGCAGGCCTCCAGCCAGGGGCAGGGGCGGGCTCCCTCCCCAGGGCCCCCATCTGCCCTCGTGAGGTCCAGGGACGACTCCTGCCCGTCTCCCCACTGGATGGGGAGGAGAGAGGCCTCCTGCCCCCCAGGACTCCCTGCAGGAAGGCAGGTGTCTTCTCAGCCCCTGTCCCCTCCACCCTAACCCCCAGAGTACATCTGCACCCATGGTCTCGGCTGGATGCGGGAGAGAGGGGCCAGTCCAGCCTGGCTCTGGGTGGGGGCTGGGAGACCTCTGCTCTGACTCCAGGCCCAGCTGGGCAGGGGGCCCCACCCCGTGCCCGGGCGGCCTCTCCTCCTCCACTCTACCCAGGGACAGGTGCAGGAGGGAGACAGCCGTCCAGCGTCCTGTGCAGCTGCTGCTCTGGGGCTGGCCTGGCTCTCTGTCCTGGGACTCTTTTCTCCGCTGCACTGCGTGGGACAGGAGGCGCTCTCAGTGGCCTGGACCCCAGGTCTCTCTCTCGCCGGGTCCCTTGGGGTCCCCATGCCGGTGCCCTCTCTTAGAAGCCCGCAGCAGGCTTGGAGTTCGGGGCCAGCCCAGACCTCTGGGCCCCATGCACATGTCAGGGAGGGGCAGGGGGCAAGCTGGGGGTGCTTTCAAATTTTCCCAAGTCCTCCCCCCTCGGGTGTGGGCCTGACGCCCAGGTGGAGCTGGTGCAGTGACGGTG
>NW_024070200.1:399291-402855 GCF_014754425.2 Oryx dammah
GCGGGCCGGGCCCCCGGAGCCGCCGGCATGACGGGCCGCGTGTGCCGCGGGTGCGGCGGCACCGACATCGAGCTGGACGCGGCGCGCGGCGATGCCGTGTGCACCGGCTGCGGCTCGGTGCTCGAGGACAACATCATCGTGTCCGAGGTGCAGTTCGTGGAGAACAGCGGCGGCGGCTCGTCGGCCGTGGGCCAGTTCGTGTCCCTGGACGGTGCGTCCCGGTGGGGGTCCCGGGGATCCCGCGGGGCCGGGCGCCGGGGGCGGGCGGGAGCGCTCGGTAACAGCGCGGCCCGGGCTCCAGTCGTGGTCCGCCCGCAGTCGCCTGGCTCCTCGGGGCCGGTTGTCGGGGGTCGAGGACGTCAGCCTCCCGCACCCCCGCGGTGGTCGGCTCAGCCCCGCGGCTCCGGGGCAGGGATCTCCGCTCCTCGGGGACTCAGTCGCCGCGCCCTGAGGACGGAGCTCCCCGGCGCCCGCGGCTGGTTCTCCGGGGCCCGGAGCCACCCTTGGGGACCCGCTTCCGTCCCTCGGCCCGGGACCCTGGAGACTCGCCCGGGGCGCTGCGCGCAGCGGGGCCCTTCCACGGCGAGTCCGAGGCGATCCGGAGAGAGCTGCGGGAACTTGGCGCGTGGCTCCTGCCACGGACGCCGGTCACCCAGGACCGGAGGGCAGCTGTGTGTTTAACGGGGTAACAAGCCACCAAACTGACTTTCCAATGTGGCAACACCGTTTTGCATTCTCATAAGCTGCTTACCCGGGGCTTGGGGTTGTCTGTACCTTTACATGCATCTTCCGTGGGTCCCTAGCGTGTTGCGGTGTCTCCTCTCCTCGCTGACGCTCTCCCCTCGGGCACGGTGCTGTGAAACAGCTGCTAACCTCCCTTGCTGAACGGTCTGTTCGGTAGTTTTCTGCATAGTTTTACGCAGGTTGTTTTCTTACTGTTTTTATACAGGTTGAGTTTTGAACACTCTTTAAATATTGTAGTTACAAGTCCTTTGCTAGACAGGTTATTTGCAGAAGTTTAAAATTTTGATTAAAAGCTTAAATTAGATGCGGTCCCCTTTTTGATTTTTCTTTTATTTGTTGTTTAGCTGCTAAGCCGTGTTCTGCTCTTTGGGACCCCATGGACTGCAGCATTCCAGGCTCCTGTCCCTCACTATCTCCGGGAATTTGCTCAAACTCTTGTCCATTGAGTCGGTGATGCCATCCAGCCATCTCATCCTCTGTTGTCCCCTTCTCCTCCAGATTGTACTTTTTCTGTCATTCTAAGAAATTTCCTGAGCCCGAGACACACTGTTCTAAGTTTCATTTTTTGATGTTTTACATTTAGACTTATGACCATTTTGAGTATTATTTCATATAAGGTGTGGGGTGTAGGTTGAGGTTTTTTTTTTGCAGTGGATGTCTGGTTGTTTTTCTTTTTGGCCACACGCCACCTGGCCAGGCACTGAACCTGGGCCTTGGCAGTGAAAGCCCAGAATCCTAACCACTAGGCCACCAGGGAACTCCCTCAGCACCATTTGTTGAAAGACTGTCCTTTCTCGAATTGCCTTTGCTCCCTTGGAGCGCGTCACTGGGCTGTGTTAGTGCGGGTCTGTTTCTGGGCTCTCTGTCCCATTCCATTGGTGAGAGTGTTGGTCTGTCCACGCGCGTCGCCTCCTGCCTGTTTACAGTAAGTCTTGAAATCAGACATCGCGACTCCTCCAGCTTTGGTTTTCCTTTTCGGACTTGCTTTGGTTACAGTATGTAACTCCTTTCCCTTTTCATTCATTCGATTTTAGAATAAGTTTGTGTATATTTAAAAAAAAATCCTACTGGGATTTTGATTGGAATTGTATTAAATCTCTCGATAAATTTGGAGAGCTTTGACATTTGGGGGCTTCGCTTGTGGCTCAGCTGGTAAAGAATCTGCCTGCAATGCGGGATTCAGTCCACGGGTGGGAAGCTCCCCTGGAGAAGGGAAAGGCTGCCCGCTCCAGGATTCTGGCCTGGAGAGCTCCATGGAGCGGGACGCGACTGAGTGACGTTCCCTTTCACGTGTTTACTGCACTGTGCCTTCCAGTCCCTAAGCGCAGATGGGTCTCTCCATTCACTTGGTTTTCTTTGTTCTTTCGTCACGTGTCATAGTTTTCAGCATATAGCTCTTGTACATGTTTTAGATATTGACCTAAAATCCAAATAGAGCTTTTGTAAATAGTATTTTTCAGAAACTCAGCTTTCAGCTGTTCAGTGCTAGAAGATAGAAATACGGTTGATTCTTTCATCGTCCTGCGTCCTGCGACCTCACTAAACTTACTAGTTCTAGGGCTTTTTACAAAAATAGGTTCCTTGGGATTCTTGATGCAGATAATCCTGTTGTTTGTAAACAGACATGGTTCTTCTCCTTGCTTTTGAGCAGACATGCTCGCCTCTCCCCAGTCTTGGTGGTGAGCATTGACTCTCCTCCCTCTCAGCGTGATGTTGGCTGCGGGTCTGTGAGACCTGTTCTCTATCAGCAGCGTTGAGCACGTTCCCTTTCTGATCCTTGCTTGCTGTTAAGTTTTTCTCATAGGTGGGTGGTGACGTGTGTGCCTTTTTTTTAATGGTTTTTTCTTTGTCCATCTGTCTGGCTGCACCAGGTCCCAGCTGTGGTGCACAGGGTCTTCAGTCTTCACTGCGGCACGCAGGGTCTTTGGTTGTAGCGAGATCTAGTTTCCTGGCTGGACGCTGAACCTGGGTTCCCTCCACTGAGAGCCTTGTCCACTGGGCCACTAGTGAGGTCCCTGGGTGATGAATTTAGTTTTCCTCCTTGGGTGTTTCAGTGTGGCTGGGTTTTGAACACTGAACGCACTGTGCATTCCTGGGGCAGGCCCCCCTGACTGTGGGGCAGTGTGCTCTGTGGATGTCGCTGCATGAGATTCTTAGTGTGTTGTTTAGCTTAGGTTCATGTGAAAAGTCAGTGTGCAGCTTTCTTGTAGTGTCTTTGTCTGGTTTTGATACCAAGGCAACGTGCCTCGTGGAGTGAGTTGGAAAACGTTCCCTTCCCTCCTGTTTTTCTGGGAGTGAGCGTGCAGGGTCAGTCTTACTTCTCGGCTGGCCGTTTGGTGGGTCCGTCAGTGCAGCTCTCTGCGCCTGGAGGCTTCTTTTTCAGAAGTGTTTAGTTACAGGTTGGATTTCTTTCACAGTTACTGGTCCTGCTTATTTTTGGATCATCTCTTTTGTCCTGGGTGAGTGTGTGGGTTCCAGGGCTCGGTCGTTTGGCTTGCTGACTTTATGCACACAGTGTTGTTGGCCCCGTTCCCTTTTTCTTTGGGTGTCCGTGGGGTCTGTAGTGGCGTCTCCTTTTCCTTTGAGATATTGGTGTTTTGTGTCTTCTCTCTTTTTCACTTTGTTTCTCTTACTGGAAGTTTGTCAATTTTATTGATCTTTTCAAAGAAGCAGTTTTGGGTTTTGTTGCTTTTTCCTCTTGTTTTCTGCACCACACACAGCGGGAGCCATTTGAGGAGCAGTGGTGTGTGTGTGTGTGTGCGTGCAGCCTCTGTGTGTGTGTGTGTGTGTGTGTGTGCAGCCTCTGTGTGTGTGTGTGTG
>NW_024070200.1:402865-413828 GCF_014754425.2 Oryx dammah
TGTGTGTGTGTGTGTGCAGCCTCTGTGTGTGTGTGTGTGTGTGTGTGTGTGCGCGGCCTCCCCAGTGATGGCCCCGAGGGCGGTCCTGGGGACATCGGGGCTGTCTTTCAGGCTCTGGGCAGCTGGGGAGGGGCGGGCGTGGCTCAGAGAGGGATGGATGTCAGGAGTGCAGGATGCCGAGGCGCTGGCTGGAGCTGGGCAGCCGGGTCTCTGAGTCCTGGGGACGGGGCCTGTGTGCCGAGGGGCTCGGGGCCGGGGAGGGCTTCCGGCACGGGCCCGTCAGCATCCTGTGCCGCGGTCGGCGCTGAAGGTCTCAAGGACAGCAGGCCTCTCCTCCGGGCTCTCTGACTGACGGTGCCCAGCGCCCCCGAGGGGCCCCCGGGAGCCGGGCTGCTGCCGCCGGAGGCCACGGCCTGGGCACAGCCGCTGGCACCGCACAGCGCTGCCTCCAGCTCCCCTGGCCCTGCCCTCCCTCCTCTGGGGCGGGCCTCCCGGGGGCTCCGTAGTCGCGGCTCTTGGCTGCTGCAGGGCTTGTCCCCGAGGCCGCTGCGCCTGCAGGTGCCGGCGTCCTGGCACTGGCCAGGAGTGAGGTGCTGGCCGTGTGACGCCGAGAGGAGGCCCTGGCGCGCGGCCCCTGGGTGCTCTCTCAGGCACAGCTGCCCCCGTGTCCCAGTCAAGCTCTGGTCCCGGAGCTTTGAAGGTTCTGCTTCCCTGTTTCTATCCTGTGGCCCCCTGAGGTCTGGGCGGAAGGGACCTGCTCCCAGGAAGTGGCTGAGCCCTGTCCTGGAGGCACCTGGGTGAGAGGACCTTGGTCCTGAAATGCCTCGAGCTGCCTGGGTCACCTCGCGTGCTCCGTGCTGGGTGGTTTCCACAATCAGAACTGCAGCTGCGATAAGCTCTTTGGTTGAAATTCCGGCAGTTGCCCGGGTTAGCTGTTTCTTCACCAGCATCCGAGGTCTGTGTCCATCAACAAGCCCATGTGTGGGCTCAGTGTGGACTTCCCAGGACCTTTTGGGTGCTTTAGAAGCCTCATCCCCACATCTGAGCTCAGGCTGAGGGGCCACTGGATTTCCCTTCTGTCCTGGAATTGCCCACTGCACCTCGTGTGGTTGTCCCCCCTTAGAAGGAGTTTCACAGCAGCGACAGGGACCCCTCACTTTGAGTAGTGAGTACAGGCCTCGGAAGGGCTTGGCCTACCCGTGTTGGACAGGCCTGTGAGTGAACTGCAGGGCGGAGCAGCGTGCTGCTTTTCTCTGTCTGCTCTTGGGATGATGTTGTTTCCGCTCGTCCTCCACACTCGGAGGGTCTTGGACCTTCTTGCCTTTGCAGACCCCAACCCCAGGGGCCAGGTGCTCTGGGTGCAGTTACTGGCCGTACCCGTGCTGTCCACACGGGGGCGCTCTTGGCCCACCTGGGGTGATGGAAACTGCACCTCCTGCTTGATAGTTCTGGCTGGTTGTATCTTGTTCCTTACGGGATCTTGTTATAGAAAATACCAGATGCTTTTAGTAGAGGGAACAGTGTGAAGGGCCTCTGAAGGACTAGCACAGCATGCGCTGGTGGTTTTGGCCAGAGGTGGAGCTCAAACTTTCCTCCACGCTTCAGGGGAGCCCAGCCCTTGGTGTGAGTGGTCTGAGATTTGCTGAATAAGCACTTTTCATACCTTCCACCGCTGCCCTCCTTGTGTGTCTACTGTAACCACGTCGCCGGGGCTGGGGTCTGTCGGATGAAAGAACCTGCATCTACTTGGCAAGCCGGTTTTGCCCCCCACTCCTCACCTCCCCTGCTGGCGGGGCCCAGGGAGGCCCCTTCCTTTCCAGAGCTCATTCCCGGTGTCTCCTCGGCACGTGGGGTCTCCTCGGCACGTGGGGGACGGAAGCTATCCGCAGGCACCTTGGAGAGCACCAGTGGTGTTTGTGCAAGTGTGTGCCAGTGTGCCTGGGGAGAGCGAGTCAGGAGCCACCTTCTGGAGCAGATGCGGCTGGGCAGCCCCAGGACGGGTGCTGGGGGCATTGGAGAGACGTCGGGGCGGGGGATGACAGCCTGCTGGAGAGGGGGTTGGGGAGAGCCGGAGGTGCGGAGGGAAGGGGCGGGGTGGGCGGGGCTCGGAGGGGCGCGGAGGGGTGGCCGGCAGGCCTTGCCAGGCATCCACACTCACCCAAAGCACTTCCACGCCGATCCGGCGGCATCTCTGTGCGATCCGTGCTGGTCACCGGGTCTGTCCAGGCAGGCAGGCCAGTGGAGGTGGCTGGAGGGAGGCCCCCAGAGTCCGTGCTCCTGGAAGACGGTTGGGGCTTCAGTGGGTTTAGACTGCTTCCCTCTCTGTCCTCTAATGCAGAATTCTTGTAATAGTTTATTTAAGACACGGACTCATTTCAGTTAAAACAATACGGTGCTGTTTTTCCCCTTCTTCTGAAATAAAAGTTGGGCAGCACTGGGACACCGCAGGCATGTCTCAATGTGGGTCCTGGGCAGGTGGCGTCTGCAGCGGCTCCTGTGTCTAAACGATCACACACGGAACAGTCGCAGATAAGAGGAAGGCCAGCTTGCTCCCCTGCTGTCTGTGCTTGTGACCGCCCATGGATGACCCAGAGGAGCCTGCCGGCCCCAGGACTTCGGCCATGGGCTTTCCTGGGGGCCTCCTCTCAGATCTCAGATCTGGCTGCTCCGCCTCCTGACACGTGAGCCTCCGCGTGGTCCTCCCGCAGGCCCTGTGGCTGACGGTGTGCAGTCCTGCCCCTGACCTGAGGAGCACCTAGTGTGGTGGCCTGTGCTCTGTGACGGACACGCTGGACTCTGGTCGGGCAGCTCCTCCCGCCCCACTGCTGTGCTCTGCTGCCCGGGCCCTCCCTTTGGCATGGGGCTCAGTTGAGGATTGCGCTTCAGGGCTGGGGCTTGTGAAGTCTGGTGAACCATCGGATGCCCACCTGGCTGTCTCCAGAGGAGGCTGTCAGGGCAGAAGTCCAGCCCTGAAGCCCTTCGGAGCAGAGTATCTGAGACTTCCTGGGGTGGCTTGGAGTTGGTGGGAGATTCAAGGAGTGCAGCCGCGGCCACGCTCTGGGAGCAGGGTCCTTAGATCGCTGCTGCAGGTGGGTGGGCGGGCATGCGCGGGTCCCTCCTGCAGACGGCTGGCCCCACGGACAAGGCTCCCCCTCCAGGAGCCCGCAGCCCCCTCCCCCGGAGATGGCCGTGGTAACCACGGGAGGGGGCAGCCCTGGGCTGCAGGGCTGAGTGAGGGGCTGGGCCTGAGCTGTAGCCTGGGGAGGCGGGCACTGTGTGATGGTCTCCTCTGGGCTCCAGGGCAGGGCAGAGGAGGTGGTGTGCTGGGGGTCACTCACTGCGGACTCCTGGTCTGCGTGCTGACCCCTCTGAGTTCTTGATCCAGAAACATCAGCGGTGACGAAAAACGCTTTTGCCACGGATCTCTGCCGGGCTTTGGCTCACCCGTCTGATCTCTGCTTCTAGGTGCTGGCAAAGCCCCAACCCTGGGCGGCGGCTTCCACGTGAGCCTGGGAAAGGAGTCACGAGCACAGACGCTGCAGAACGGTATTTCCCTGCGGGGCCTGTGGGGGCGGGCGGGCTCCCAGGCGGGATGGGCTGCGGGGCGAAGCGCAAGCGTGGCGGCCTGCAGCGACCAGCGCGCCTGCCGCCTGCCAGGAGGAACTGTGGGAGCAGGCCCCACCCCCGCCGCCGGGCCCCTGCGGAGCACCCTGGGCTTGCTGCAGCCACTGCGGGGCTGCTCCGTTCGCCCTCAGGGCCCAGTGGGCCTGCGCTTCTGAAGCCAGTCAGCCTCGGTGAGCACAGAAGTGACGTGGGGACAGCACTTTGGCCTGCAGTGTGACCAGTTTGGGACAGTGCCAGCCCGCCCCAGATGGGAGGAGTGTCTGTCCTAAGCTTGGCCTGTTTTTAATTGGGCCATTCGTCCTCTTGCTAAGTGGTAAAAGTCCTTCATGTATTTCAGACAGGAGTCTTTCATCAGCTCTATGATTTGCAACAACGTGCGCCCGTTCTGTGGGTCGATGGTAAGTGTGAAGCGAAGGGTCTAACTTTGAGGCCGTGTAGCCCGTTTGCTCCGCTGTTGCCCGCGCGTTTGTGTCGTTAGTGACAGAGGCTGCCTGATTCGGCCCACGTAGCAGAGGCTTAGGGAGCTGGTGCTTCCGTCTGAGTTCTGTGACTTTAGTTCTAAGGCTGAGGTTAGGGTCACCTTGAGTTAGTGTTTGCGTCTGGTGTTCAGGTAAGGGCCCACCTGCACTCTTTTGCGCGTGGGTACCCATTTTCCCAGCGTCACTGCTGAGGAGGCTACTCATTCGTGGCGCCCTCGTCAGGAGGCGGCGACTGGCAGGGCTTTGGGCTCTCGCCTCCGCCCTCCAGGCTTACGTCTGCCCTTTTGCTGGTACCACACTGCTTTGCTTGTTCCATCTTAGTCGCACGTTTTGAAACCAGGATGTTTGACTCCTCCCAATTTGTTCTTCATTTTTAACACTGTTTTGTTGCCTGTTCTGAGTCCCTTGAATTTACAGACGAGTTTTAGGTTGAGTTTGTCAGTTTCTGCACAGAGCCCACTGAGAATTGGACAGAGACCAGTGGGCTCTGAGGATGAGTCTGGGGAGTGGTGCTCTGTTAACAAGGCGGAGTCTCCTCACCCCTGGTGCAGAGTGCCTTTCCATTGGTTTAGGTCTTCCTTAACTTGTTCAAACAATTTTTGTGGTTTTCAAAGTGTAAGTTTTTGTTCTTTGCTAATTTATTTTAAATATTTCGTCCTTTTGATGCTATTATAAATGGAATTGCTTTCTTTGTTTCATTTTTTGATTGTTTGTTGCCAGTGTATAGAAATATGATAGATATTTGTGTATTGATCTTGTATCCTGCAACCCCTGAAAATCCCACTTAACAGTTTGAATGGATTTATGAGAATCTTCTATATATGAGATCATGACATCTGAAATAGATATAGCCTTGCTTTACTGTCTAATCTAGGCACCATTTAAATCCCTTCCCTGACAGTGCTGTCTAGACCCTCCAGCACCACACCACGTCCAGGAGCCTTGTTGCTGATTTGAGAGGACGCACCACGCTCTCACAGCTGGGCACGACGTTGGCTGTGGTCACTCAGGCAGGGCACCGCTGCTGGGGCGCCTCAGGCCTCTGTGAGCGCCCTCTCAGGGACGTGCTGGCACCCGAGTGCCTCCCAACGGGACGTTCTGCCAGGCTTCGCGCCCTCACCTGCACGCTGGGTGATACAGAGCACCCTTCCTTGCAGCCTGGCCTCCTGGTCCATGGCTCTCAAGGACCTGCCTGGCTGCCCACTGCTGCTGTGGATGGTGGCGGCCAGCACACCCTCGGCCAGCCGCTCCCCACTCCAGCAGGGCTTGACGGCTGTGTTGCTGATTCCCGAGAGGGCGGGCGGTGGGCTTCTGATTACGACCCGCGCCAGAATGTGTTAGGGTTTCCGGTGAGCTTTTCCCTTTGACCCCCTGGATTGTTAGTGTTGTTGGGTCTTGTCTTATATCCAGCTTGATTCTTCTGTGTTTAGAGACAATATTCTGCAGGATTTCAGTCTTCTGAATGATTTGACTTCATGGCCCACCATCTGTCTGGTTGGTTACAATCAGTTTGGACACGTGAAAAGAACTTGTTTCTGCAGGGGGTGTGGTGTGTGTGCACGTCACTGGGGTCAGGCTTCCTCCCAGAGCTCACTGATCCTGGCTCTGCTTGTCTGCCTGTCACTGCAGGAGCATATTAAAGCCTCCATGATGGCTGTGGGTCTGTCCCTTTCTACCCGTAGTTTTGTTGGCCTTTTGTTTTGCCTGTATAGACTATGTGTATACAAATTTAGGGCACACAGATTTATGTATTTATTTAGGCCACGTTATGTGGCCTGAAGGGTCTTAGTCCTCTGACCAGGGATTGAACCCGGACCATGGTGTTGGAGGACTTCCCAGGTGGTGCTAGCGGTAAAGCACTCACCTGCCGATTCAGGAGACATGAGATAGGGGTTCGAGCTCTGGGTTGGGAAGATCCCCTGGAGGCGGGCATGGCAACCCACTCCAGGATCCTTGCCTGGAGGAGCGCATGGACAGAGGAGCCTGGCGGGCTGCAGTCCGTGGGGCGCACAGCGTTGGACTGAGTTAGCACGCACGGTGTTGGAAGCCTGCAGTCCTGTGTCTTTAGGGCTCCCTGCTGCTTCCAGAGCAGAGTTCTTCCTGCGGGTGGCCCGCGCCTCCGCTGCTGGGGCAGTGCCCGGGCCTCACTCCCAGCCCCACCGGCTGTCTTCTAGGTGGTACTGTCCTGGAATCTTTCTTCTTCTCTGCACCCACCTTTAAGATCATCTGCCTGTGAAGAACTTTATTCCCAGTAGAGAATGGATCTATTTCCAAAAGCCCAAATCAGGTTGTCCATTGGACCCAAATCAGTTGTAAAGAGTAGCGTTCATGCAGACATATTCATGGAAGTAAAATGGTAAACCAGCAGTACAGAGAGAAATACCCCATCTGATTTTAAACACGGCTTAGTTTAAGAAGTCAAGCAGAGCTTGCGGGCTGCTGGGCACGGGGTCAGCGCGGTCTGAGGCCAGGCGAGCCCGCTCGGCGGTCGCCCTCGCTCCTTCCCCGGGACGCCTGCCCGGGCCAGCGCCCGGCACCCGGGGAGGGGTGGGCTCGGGCTCGGCCTCCGCCCGGCGGGGCAGCTGTCCCTGCTGGACGGGGCTGTGGGGGCCGAGGGTGGCCGTGAGCTCCAGCCCCGACTCCGCTGCTCTTGTCCAGACCGGCTTCTTCCCGGCGGCCCCACGCTGCCCTGCCCCTCAGCGCGCCCGCCGTGTGCCGGCCTTGCCTGTCCGCGGAGGTTTCCTGTGCTTTTCCCTCCGTCCTGGTGAGTCCATGCTGACCGTGTGTCCTTGCTGTCATCTTCTGTCGCTTCTGGAGGAGAGGCACGGGCAGATTCTGTGTGTCTCCCGGACATTCGCTAAGAAGCATGACTGGCCTGCTGCTGATGCGTCGGGGCCGCACGTGACTGAAGGCCTGCGCGCCGATCAGGGTGGAGCGCACCGCTTGCACCGCAGGAAGCTCCCGCTCTTGGTTAGCTTTACTCTCGTTACTTGTTGTGAGTTCATCTGTGCACACAGCGTTTACGGCCGTTCGCTGACTCACTCGTGCGCCTCTCTCTCGGTCTGCTGGCACGGCCTCCGGGCCCGGGCTCTGGCGGTTTCCCGCACGGTCCTCCCCGCGGTTGGCTGTCCCCTTCTCTCCGCTGCGGCTGCTCGGTCCTGCCACGGGGGTGTCGGCACTCGCTCCCTGCCGCCTGCCCCCAGCCTGTGGGTCCGGTTGGAGTCTGTGGATTCACCTTCCGTTGTTACTATTTATGTTCCGTTTTGGGTGCCTTCTTAGGGAACAGGAGAGAATTGTAGGAGAAACAGACCGTCTGCATCGTGGGCCTGCTCACTCGGGGTCCGCGCCTCCTGTCCCCGCCCTGGAGGCTGGCGCCCCAGGCCCCTCTCCTGGGCCCGCCATTCGGGGTCCGCGCCTCCTGTCCCCGCCCTGGAGGCCGGTGCCCCAGGCCCCTCTTGTGGGCTCGCCTCTGGTTTCTCTGGAAACATGCTGAGCCCTGGTTGAGGTATGGCTCAGCGGGAGAGAAGCCCTGCACCCCCGTCTTCCCTCCAGGAGCCTGGCAGGGCTGGGGTGGGTGCCCACGGAGGGTGGGCCAAGGTGTGCTGGGCGGCCAGCGCGGGGATGCAGTCCCGTCTGAGTCACCGTCTCACTGTTTGTTTCTTAACTTGGACCTTTGGGTTTTTTCTCTCTCCTTGGAATTCTCAGATGCCTCTAGGCTTGGAGCTTTTGTTACTGACCTGATGAACCCTTTCACGTGGGAGATGTTTCTCAGGGGAAGTTTTACTGTATTTTTTCTGTTTGTCTGTTTTCCTTGGCATAACGTATGTAAAACGTGTAACTGTACCAACCTTAGGTGAACTCCTGGGTTAGTGTGGGTGACTTAAGGTCTGAGCACACAGCATGGTCCAGCGTGTGACTTGTGCCCCAGAAAGCTCCCTCCTGCCGGTTAGTTTCCCTGGCTTTCCTGCCGCAGACAGTTGGAATCACACAAGCAGCGCCCTTCGCGTGCGTGTCAGCGGCCGGTTTGCTGGGAGGGCTTCCTTTGTGAATGTACTGCGTCCTCTTCCTGCCGCGGACGCTCGGCAGTCCTGTGGCTGCCATGCATGTTCTGGTGGACTCCTCTCTCTGGAGGGCGCTGCAGGAGGGGTCCTGGGGCATGTGGCGTGCGTGTCGGTCTGCAGTGGACGTGTCAGCCCCTGCGCTTGCTGGCCTTCCTGGGGGGCGCGCAGCGCTCAGGGGCCTTGCTCTGCTCTCCCTGGTGAGCAGTGAGATTAGCTGCTTTTGCTTGGTCCTCTCTGAGCTGCCTGTTGCGTCTTTTGTACAAGTTTTTTTTTTTTTTTAACTGAGTTATCGTTTTCTTATTGATTTGTAAACTTCCTTATAAATTTGGAATTCAAGTCTTCTGATGCATATACGTATTTTGAGTCTTTCTCCCAGTAGATGACTTTTCACTTTCTTAATGTCCTGATGAAAAGAAATTTCTTAATTTTAACAGAGTCCCTATATATCTGTTTTTATAGTTAGGGGATTTTGTGACCTAAGATCTTAATTCTTGGGACTTCCCTCGGGGCTCCCAATGCAGGGGACCTGGGTTTGATCCTTCGTCACAGAACTAAGATCCCACACGCTGCAACTAAGATTGGACGCAGCCGGATAACAAATGATAAAGCTTAAACAGATGTTAACTCTTGTCCATCCTAAGGTCTGAAGATACCCTTCTGTGCCTTCACTTAGGAGCTTTATTGTTGTATATTTTGCATTTAAGTTTGTGATCTGCCTCAAATCAATTTTTTATATATGGTATGAAGCAGAGGTTGAGGCTTGCATTTTTCAATTTTACTATTTCTTTGCTGAAGCATGGTTGGCTCACAGTGCTGTGCCATCTCTGCTGTATAGCAGTGTGATTCAGTATATTCTCCCATTCTGTAGGTTGTCTTTTTTTTTTTTTTTTAATGGTTTCCTTTGCTGTGCAAAAGCTTTTGAATTTGATTAGGTCCCGTTTGTGTATTTTTGTCCCTATTGCCTTGGGAGACTGACCTAAGAGAACATAGGTAAGTTTTTTTTTTTTTTTGGCATGCTGCGAGGATGTGTTCTGAGGTCATTGATTGACATGTGACTGTCCAACTTTCCCGGCACCACTTGCAGAAGAGACTGTCTTTTTCCCATTTTATGTTCTTGCCTCCGTAGCTGAAGAGTGATGGCCCCTGCGTGTGTGGGCCTCCTTCCGGGCCCTGCGTCCTGCTCCACTGGTCTGGGCGTCTGTCTCTGCAGCAGTGCCACACAGTCTGGTTGCTGCAGCTTTGTCATAGCGTCCGAAGTCTGGCGAGAGAGCTATGCCGCCCCCACTGTGCCCACCCCCACCCCGCCTCAGGATCCGCGATTCTGGGCCTTTTTCCTTATAAGAGTTCGTATTATTTGTTCGAGTTCTGTGAAAAATGTCATGGATATTTTCATAGGGATTGAATTGAATCTGCGGACTGCTTTGGATGTTGCCATTTTAACAATATTCTTCCAATCCAGAAGCATAAGGTATCTTCCCATTTCTTTGAATCGCCTTTAACTTACTTTATTAATGTTTTATAATTCCGAACATACAAGTCTTCCACCTCCCTGGCCAGGTTTTTCCCAGGTGTATATACTTGGTGCTGGTTTAAAAGATATTGGGTTTTTTTACATTCCCTTCCTGATATTTCATTGTTAGTGTGAAGAAATGCGACTGACATTCGAATGTCACTATTGTGTCCTGCTACACTGCTAAATCCATTTAGATCTAGTAGTTTCTGTGTGGAGTCCTTAGGGTTTTCTGTTAACATATATGGTATCATGTCATCTGCATATAGTGACAGTTTTACCTTTTACCTTCCAATTTGCATACGTTTTGCTTCTTTTTCTTGTCTGATTGCTATGGCTAGAACTTCAATACTGTGGTGAATAGATGTGGTGGGAGCGGGCATCCTTGTCTTGTTCGAGACTTTAGTAGGAAGGCTCTTAGCTTTCTACCATGGAGTATTATATAGGCCGTGGGTTTTCACAAATGGCCTTTATCATGTTGAGATGTGTTCCTGCTATTACCCCTTCGGTAACAATTTTTTTTAATGAATACTGAACTCTGTCAAATGCTTTTTCTGCGTCTCCTGAGATGATCACGTGGGTTTTGACTTTCCTTGGTGTGGTTTATCACATTGATGGATTTGCAAACGTTGAGCCATCCTTGTGAAACTGGGACAAATCCTGCTTGGTTGTGTTGTGTGATCTTTTATCCGTGTTGCTGAATTTGGTTTGCTAATATTTTGTTGAGAATTTTTGTATCTATATTCAAAGGTACCAGCCTGCAGTCTCCTTTCTGGTGGTGTCTTTGCCTGATTTTGGTGTTAGGGTGATGCCGGCTTCATAGAATGTCTGTGGGAGTGCTCCCTGCTCTTCAGCCTTCTGGGTGAGATTGAGACAAGGCCGTGTAGTCAGCTCTTTTTTGCATGTTTGGTAGAGCTCACCTGTGCAGCCGTCTGGTCCTGCACTTCTGTTTATAGGGAAGGTTTGTTTGCTTGCTTGCTTTACAGATTCTGTTTCACTTCCCTTGATGGAGTCTGTTCGCATCACCTGTTTCTTGTTGGTTCAGTTTTGGTGGGCTGTGTGTTCTGCCTCCCCTCTCCTCCACGGTCGGGCCTTGCCTCCTCGGTCCTGGGCGCCTCCTCGGTCCTGGACGCCCTCCTCGGTCCTGGGCGCCTCCTCGGCCCTGGGCGCCCTCCTCGTCCCTGGGCGCCCCCTCGGCCCTGGGCGCCCCCTCGGCCCTGGACGCCTCCTCGGTCCTGGGCGCCTCCTCGGTCCTGGGCGCCCTCCTGGGTCCTGGGCGCCCTCCTCGG
>NW_024070200.1:413838-427333 GCF_014754425.2 Oryx dammah
GGTCCTGGGCGCCCTCCTGGGTCCTGGGCGCCCTCCTCGGTCCTGGGCGCCCTCTCGGTCCTGGGCACCTCCTCGGTCCTGGGCGCCCTCCTCGGTCCTGGGCGCCCTCCTGGGTCCTGGGCGCCCTCCTGGGTCCTGGGCGCCTCCTGGGTCCTGGGCGCCTCCTCGGTCCTGGGCTTCTGCAGTATCAGGTGGGAGTCCTGTTTCATCTCTTATTTCACTTATTCAGCTTCTCTTTTCTTCTTGGTGAGCCTAGCCAACGGTTTGCCAATTTTGTTTACTCTTTCAAACCAAGAATCATCTCTGGTTTTTACTGATTTTTTTTTTCTATTTTCAAAAAATGTCTATTTTATTTATTTCCTTTCTGCTTCCTTCAGGTTTTACTGGTTCCTCTTCTGTTTTAGGTCGTGAGTTAGGTTGTTTACTCGGGATCTCTCTTGCTTTTGCATGGAGGCCTCCGTCCCGATGAACTTGCCTCTTGGAGTTGCTTTCGTGCTTCCCGTAGACTTTGTGTCCGATCCCTGGGTCAGGAATATCCCCTGGAGAACAAAACGGTGACCTACTGCAGCGTTCTTACCCAGGAAACCCCGTGGGCAGAGGAGCTGGGCAGGCTGCTGGCCATGAAGCCACAAGGAAGCAGGCGTGGCTTGGTGGCGACACAGCAGGCAGGTCTGGCCGCTTGTGCCTCACAGCTGCCACTCGCCTCAAGGCGCTTGTAGCATGCTGTCTAGCCGCCATGCCGTGGTGTCTTCTCATTTCTTTTTTCATGATTGATTCCTAGTTTCATGCCATTGCACTCAGAGAAGATGCTTGAGAGGGTCTCTGTGTCTTGGGTTTGTTGAGGTTAGTTTTGTGTCCCAGTATGTGGTTAGTCCGAGAGAATGTTCCTTGTGTGCTTGAAAAGAATGTGTATTCCGGCTTTTTTTGGACGTAATGTCGGGAACATATCAGTTGAGTCTCACTGTTCTGCGGTATCACACAGGGCCTCTGTTGCCTTCCTGAATCTCGGGGGGGCCGTCCGTCGGTGTCAGGGGACTGTTAAAGTCTTCTATTCCTGCTGCGTTCCCGTCAATTGCTCCCTTAACGTCTGTTCAGTTCAGTCGCTCAGCCGCGTCCGACTCTTTGCAACCCCATGGACTGCAGCACGCCAGGCCTCCCTGTCCATCACCAACTCCGGGAGTTTATTCAGACTCATGTCCATCGAGTCGGTGATTCTGTCTAACCGTCCCACCTTATCCTCTGCCGCCTTCTTCTCCTCCTGCCCTCAGCCTTTCCCAGCATCAGGGTCTTTTCCAGTGAATCTGCTCTTTGCATCAAGTGGCCACAGTATTGGAGCTTAAGCTTCAGCATCAGTCCTTCCAATGAGTATTCAGGACTGAATTCCTTTAGGATGGACTGGTTGGATCTCCTTGCAGTCCAAGGGACTCTCAAGAGTCTTCTCAAGAACCACAGTTTGAAAGCATCACTTCTTTGTTGCTTAGTCTTCTTTATGGTCCAGCTCTTGTTTCTGTACATGACCACTTGGAGAACCGCAGCTTCGACTGTACAGATCTTTGTCAGCAAAGTGATGTGATGTCTCTGCCTTTTATTTTATTTATTTATTTATTTATTTTTTTGTCTCTGCCTTTTAATGCGTTGCCCAGGTTTGCCACAGCTTCCCTTCCAAGGAGCAGGTGTCGTGAGTCCACGGGCACAGTCACCGCCCACAGTGATCTTGGAGCCGAAGAAAGTAAAGCCCGTCGCTGTTCCACTTTTTCGCCTTCTCTTTGCCATGAAGTGATGGGACTGGAGGCCAGGACCTTAGTTTTCCGAATCCTGAGGTTAAGCCAGCTTTTTCACTTCCTTTCCTCACTGTCATGAAGAGGCTCTTTAGTTCTGCTTCACTTTTTGCCACTTAGAGTGGTGTCCTCTGCATATCTGAGGTTGTTAATACTTCTCCCGTCAATCTTGATTCCAGTCTGCGAGTCATCCAGCCTGGCATCTCCCATGATGCACTCTGCGTAGAAGCTAAATAAGCAGGTGACAACATGCAGCCTTGTCACGCTCCTTTCTCAGTTTTGAGCCAGCCCGTTGTCGAGCGTCTGGCTCTGGCTGTCCCTTCTCGACTTGCATACAGGTCAGGTGGGCTGGTATTCCCGTCTCGTGAAGGATCTTCCACAGTGGGTTGTGGTCCACACGAAGGCTTTAGCATAGTCGGTGAAGCAGGAGCAGATGTTTTTCTGGAATTCCCTTGCCTTTTCTATGATCCAGCAGATGTTTGCAGTTTGATCTCTGGCTCCTCTGCCTTTTCTAAACCCAACTTGCGTATCTGCATGACTCTAGTCTCTGGAATTCCATGAGGCAGTATTGTCCCTTTCCGTCAGTTCCGTCAAGTTTTATTTGGTATGATCTGAATCTATGGTATTAAGTCCATACTGTTGTCAATCTTCAAATAAACCAGCCAGCTCTCTCATCAGCAAAGCAAGTGTGCTCGGGAGTGGCAGAGAACACGCACGCAGCGGCTGGCCGCAGGCGGGTCCTGCAGGCAGCAGAGAGGAGCCTCACCGGGCAGACAGGAGGAGGAGGTGGGGGTCTCTGAGGGTCCGGTGAGGACAGCGAGGGTCGTGTGGCGGCTGCTTGCCCTTGGCCAGGTTCCCTTCCTTGCCGCGGGGCCGCGGGGCCGCGGGGCCACGGGGCCAGTGGCTTCCTGCCCGGGTGTACAGCAAGTGTGCGGGAGGCGTGTGTGTGCGGGAGAGCGCCCCACGGGGCTCCGCCTCGCCCCCCGCAGTTCCCCTGCTCATTTGCACGCTTGGTGGGACTGTTAGCTCTTTCCGTGGTGTCGTCTGTCCTAATCACAGGCCCTCTTCATCTGGCTGATCCTTCGTGCCTGGATGTCTGCCTGTCTGGCCAGCTGCATGCCTCCCTCTGGGGCCTGCCCCCGGAAGCCGCCCTTCTCTGGGGGCGGCCCTTCCTCCTGCTCCTAGCTCTCTTTAAATCTTCACCTGTGCCCACTCTGTGGTTTGGTTATTTCTGAGTTTTTACAAAATGTTCAGTGATCACATTTTTAATTTTTCAAGGGCTGTGTCTTTTGATTGCCGCCGGTTCATACTTTCCTATGTGTTGATGCCTTTCCAATACTTTGAGATTATAATGGAGCTTGGGACGCTCTCTTAGCAGTCTGCCTGTGGAGCCTGGTGCTTCTTCCTCTCTCTCCACATTGGCGTTTTCTACACAGGTTGGGTGATTCTCAGTTGTTGGTCCATGTTTATACGAATGTGGGTCTTAAGCTGGCTTTTTTACACCTGTAGCCCCCCCAGGGCACCCATTGGCTTCTTGGTGCCCCTGGATCTGATCACGGGCGTGGTTTCTCGCATGTTGCCACGTGGGACGGGTGTGACATGCTTGTTTACCCTGATTGGGTGCCGGGCCAGGGGAGGCTTCTGGGCCGAGCCCTGTAGCGTCATGGCTCCGATTCTTAAGCCGCTGGGTCAGGCTCTCCCCAGGGTTCTGGCCGGCCCTCGCGCTGTGTCCACTTTTGTGCTCTCTGCTGTCTCCATTGTTCTGGGAGGAAGCTGTTCAGGCGCCATCTTGAAGGGACAGGCAGGCCTTAGTTTCACAAAATGTCAAAAGTCTGAAGACATCTGTGTGCTAGTGAGTTGACTTTTTGCGTTCATTCATTATCCTTAGGAGAGTAAGCTGTGGCTGGTTAATTGGGAGTCTGTTTTGCATAAGCCTGCGTTTCCTGATACCTTTGTGCTGCTAGAGACTGCACACACAGCTGCGTCGTGTGCCTTGCGGTGCCGATCGTGCTTGCCCAATGTGCGAGAATTAAGAACTCACCTGGGAGCTGAGAGTAACTTCTCATGGCTACAGGGCTTCTTCTTTGGGTGATGGAATGTACCAAAGTGGTAATGGTCGAACAACTCTTGTGAATATACTAACCACTCCATGGGATGACTTAAGTGGGTAAATTTTACAGCATGTGAACTATAGAGCAATGAAGATGTGATAAGATAACTTGCTGCGATAATTTCAAGCCCCCCACCCAACTGCTGGGGGACGCTGGCCCATGGGGTGTGGGGCTGAGCTGGGTCCCGTGCTCTGTGAGCGCCCTCTGGAAAGGACCTTCCTCTCCCTGTGTTAGCGGAGCCCCTGTGCACACTGGGCTGCAGGGCAGGCCGTGCTTCTCCACCTGACATCCTGGGCGCACGCGCTGTGATGGGGAGCAGCGACCCGCCCTCCTCTCTCTGCAGATAGTCAGGATGTTGGCTGCGCCCTGGCCTCGGCTCTGGGACCGTGACCGTGATCCTGCGAGGTTCAGCCTGACCAGAGGCCTCCGAGCTGCACGGCTCCGGGCAGGCTCTGTTGGAGGTCGCGGGGGTAGGGCCACAGGGGCCAGGGTACTCACGGGACATGCCGACTAGCTAGGTGCCAGCCTGCCCACCTGTTCCCCTGGCGCTAGCTCCCTGGGCACCCCCCTTTGGCCAGGGGTCAGTCTGAGCCCACAGCCCTTGGCCACAGGGGCAGCGGAATCAGCTCCTAGCTCTGGGGGGGAAGCGCAGGCTGCTGGCCCAGTGTAAGAGTGGTCTTTGCCGGAGGAGAGTGGGCCCGGGGCCGGAGGACGCTGGGCGGGCTGCGCACGCCCCGGCCCCTGGCTCCTGCGAGGCTCGCCGGTTGCACGGGCATGTCTGCCTCCCCCCACCCCGTGGCTCCCAGGAGGGCTGTGCTCCAGGCAGAGGTGTGCGTTCAGACTTGGGCCTGGCCGGCCTGGGCACACCAGCCTGCGTGGAGGCTGGCATGGGGCCCGTGGGGAAGGCTGGGTGGGCGCGGGCGGCAGGGCCTGGGCGCTCAGGCTTGGGAGGGGCCTTTGCGGTGGAGCGAGTGGACTCGGGGCCGTGTCAGTGTTCAGCGCCAGGCGGCCGGCTTACCCGCAGCCCTTCCCAGACTCAGTGAGCGCGGGGCCTGGGGAAGGGCTGGGCCCCGGGGCTGACCTGCCCCACTCCACCCTGGAGGGAACTCGCTCCCCGTGTCCACACATATGATTTTACTGGAACCCCTGTGAAAACGGAACGTTTTGCAAAGCGTGAAAGCAAACGGGTAAACCTTGACGCTCTGCCTTAAGTTGCCGAGGCAGTCACGTGACGCCGACAGTGTCGGGGTCCGCGGTAACGTGTCCTGTTGTGTCCTAGGGAGGCGTCAGATCCACCACCTGGGGAACCAGCTGCAGCTGAACCAGCACTGCCTGGACACCGCGTTCAACTTCTTCAAGATGGCCGTGAGCAAGCACCTGACCCGGGGCCGGAGGACGGCGCACGTGGTGGCGGCCTGCCTCTACCTGGTGTGCCGCACGGAGGGCACCCCGCGTATCCTTCGCTGCGCGGCCTCCCGGCGCCTGCCGCGCCTCTCTCTGCTCGCGGGCTGCCCCGCTGACCTGGCTTCTTTCTGGTCTCTTCTTCCCCGTTGTCCACTTACTTCCCTTTTGCTCTGGGAGAGTTTGTCTCCCAGCGGGGCCTCCGCCTCTGCTCTCCCGGTGGGAGCTGCGGCAGCGGTGCGTCCCCGGGCCCTTCTGGGGCGCGTCGCGTGCAGGCGCCGTGGCCTCTCTGCCCCTCCTCACACGCCGTTTCCCTCCGTGTGGTCGCCGCAGCCTTCCCCGCGGGTAGGTGGCCCGGCTGCGGCCCGGTCCTGAGCCGGGAATGCGCCAGGGGCCCTGGAGGCTGCACGGGGGCGACCCTCGGTATCAGAGCCTCCGTGAAGGGTCTGAATCCTGGGGCGTTATCACTGCAGCATGAAAGGACCCTTGTTGCTTGAAAGGATGAAGCTCTGCGCCCAGAGGCCCACGAGGTGGCGCAGCGGAGCTCCGGCCCAGGTCAGCGGCCCAGCCGCCCGACCAGCCTCCCCGGTGGGGGCGGAGCCGGCGCCGCTGCGGGAGGAGCGCCGATCCTGGTCCCCGGGGTCGTGGGGGCGGGGGAGCGCGAGCGCCCCGGCCGCCCGCCTCCTGCCCACCACTCACTGCCCACCACCCTGGCCCAGGAGCGGAGCCTGGCGGGCCCGCAGAGGATGGACCAGAGGCCCGGGCACCTGGGAGCGCTGCCCGGCGGAGGGGCTGCACCAGAGCCCAGCCGTGGGGGGGCCCTGAACCCAAACCGTGCAGACGGGCCACCCAGAGGCTGAGAGCTGCGCTCGGCTGCCAGGGCCGGGGGTGCTGACCGAGGCTGGGGAGGGGTGATGGTCTGCAGCTCTGTAAATGGGCTGAGAGCCTTGCGCATGTGCCTTTTTGGCCCTACCCTTGGCCTTGAAGAGCTGTTAACCTCAGCACAGTGGACTGCAGTGTGTGGGGACAGCGCTTCAGTCCGTCTGCCTGCCCTAGGTCCCCTCGGGAGGGCCGTTTTGGGGGCGGCCAGAGGGCACAGGTGTGGCCAGCCCCCTGAGCTTCCCTGGTGGCTGGCACTCCAGGCCCTGTCCAGCCGGTGTCCTGGCGCCCTGGTGCCCTGGACAGGCCTCGGCTCCCTGCCCCTGTGGCCCACCCACCCTGCCGCTGGCTCGCTCTGCCCTGCCTGGCACAGCCGCCTTGTTTTCCAGGCGAATTCCAAGCCCCTAGAGCGTATTCGAAGACTTCCCTATCCTCTCCTCGCCCCAGACTGCCCTCCATGCTCCCCCGACTCCCTCTCTCTGACCCGCCTTTTAGACCATCTGTCCTTGGGTGGGCGTGTTTGGCAGAAACTTCCAGGCTCTTAGGGGCTTCCCTGGTAGCTTAGCTGGTAAAGAATCTGCCTGCAATGCAGGAGACCCCAGTTCGATTCCTGGGTCAGGACCATCCCCTGGAGAAGGGATAGGCTGCCCACTCCAGTGTCCGGCCTGGAGAATGCCATATTACGGTATCGTCCATGGGGTCGCACACAGTCAGACGTGACTGGGCGGCTTTCACTCACTCTCCTGTCCAGGCTGTGAGTGGACGCCGCGTCCCCACCCGGGTGACCCGGCCACCGTCTCCCGCAGCTGTGTGTCCGACGCTAGCGCGTCTTTTGTGACGCACGTCCACGGGAGTTGTGCAGTCCTTGGTGTTTACTGGGCTCCAGCTGACCGGCCAGCAGGCCTGTCTGGGAGCAGGAGAGCTCAGTCCCGAGGCTGCTGACCCCGTCCCCCCTGCTCGGCCTTCAGACCTTCTCCCCCAGGCTTCCGACCCCAGGTCTTGCTCAGGGGGCTTCCGATCTGCAGACCTGGGGTGGGGTCCTTCCACACTGAGCCTCTGCCCCTCCCCAGGCTCCCCGGGATCCTCTGTCTCGGAGGACAATCCCGTGAAGACCCAGTTCTCCCCAGCCCACCACTGCCTGCTTCCCTCTGCCGGCCCCCCACCCCTCAACCACTTGCCTCCCCAAGGGCAACCAAAGAATTTAAAAGATCTTAAATAACTTGATTTTTAGGGCAGCAGCAAAACTGAGAGGACGGTGTGTAGACTTGAAACCCCCGTCCACACCCGCGCACAGCCTTCCCGGCGTGGACGGCCTCCACCAAGGCAGTCGTTTGCCCCCAGTGGTGAGCCCATCATGACACCTCACTGCCTCCCAGACCGCGTGGTCTCTGCCGGGGCTCACATCCTGTGGATTCGGCAGACGCACAGAGAGAGGGTGGTCCAGACAGGGCCGCAGTGGTTGGTGAGCGTTTGTCAGGAGGCACTCGGCATGCGGAGCTGCAGGTTGAGCTGAGAGAAGCGCACGGTCCAGCGCTCGTCGCCCGGGGGCCTTGGCACTCAGACCTGCCGCTCAGCGTGTCCTGCCTGCCCACGTCCGATGATGCCAAGTGGGGCCGCTCCCTGGGGTCCAGTAGGCACGCCCTGGGCTGTGTGCCGGCTGGAAAAGAGCCTCCCATCTTGCTGCTTTCTGCCTCCTGGCAGCGTCGTCTTCAGTTCCCTGAGCAGGGACTGACCCTGGGCTGTGGCAGTGAACGCGTGGAGTCCTGACTGCTGAGCTCGCAGGGAGCTCCCCGGGCTTCATCTTTTGTAAACAGGCTTCTCGATTCCCATGACGTCCCATCTGTCCATCCTCTCCTTAACGATGAATGGTTTGTGTTCCGTTGAAGAGAGCGTTGCCCCAGTTCTGGAAGTGCTCCCTTCTGGAAGCTCTTGGTTTTGTGTTTCCCGCTGGAGTTGAGGACCTCTGGTCCCGTGTCTGCTGTGAGGAGAGGGTCAGAGTTTGCTGCTTCCCCTGGGCGTCCAATCAGAGTGCCGTCTGCTGCAGGCCGGCCCTCCCCGCACACACTGCTGGCTCCACTTCCAGCTCATGTGGGGTCTGTCCCTGCCATCGCGGACCCCTCGTGTGGGTCTGTTGGTGCCAAGACCAGGCGACTCTCCATGGCAGGTTTGTGACCCATCTTAGAGCCTGCAGCGTGAAAGCCTGAAACCCAGCGCTCTTCTGCCTTGGAGGCGTCTGGCCGTGTGCGGTGCTGCTTCTCTGTACACGGTTTTGAATCAGATGGTACATTTCTGTGGGGAGAAAAGAAAAGAAAACAACTCCTGGGATTCCAGTTGGCGTTTGTGAACCACCTTGGGTGAAGCTGACGGTCGCGGACAGCAGCGCCTCTTGCAGGCAGTGACTGTCCCTTATTTCCTGTGGCTGTTCTCCACTTCCTGTCATTCTTGAGGAGGAGGTCTTCACTTTTGTTCGTTAGATTTATTCCTCGGTATTTGTGTGTTGAGCTAAGGTAAACAGTATCTTTTGCTCCCAGTGTACAAAAGTATAGTGGTATGTTGAAAATGCAGAGTTCAGTGACTAGTCTTGGGCGTTGAACTTCGGGAGCGTGCCCAGCTGTGTCTGCCGCCGCCGCCAGCCGCTCAGCCGTCTGAGGCCCGCCTCGGTGCCCCGTGGTGTAAGGCGTGAGGGGCATCCCCGCCTCTGGAGGCGTGTGCAGCGCTTTGCCGCAGACGCCTGCTCTGGGCCTCCTGTCCGGGCCTTTCTGTGCCTGTCTCGGGTGCCAGGCGGGGCGTCTCCTTTCTCCTGGTCACTGGGAGCTCTCGCTGGGGAGGGTGCTGGCTCGGCTGTGCACTCATCGGTGTGCGGATCATGTGCCGTGGTTTCTCCCCTTAATCTGCACCGAGGTGAAGCACACGGACTTTTCATTTTTCAGCCGTGCCTCGCGGCGTTCAGGATCGCTCCCTTCCAGCTTTGCTTGGTCGGGCTTTGCAAGGCCTTTGTCCGGTTACTTCAGGGACCAGAGCACAGGAGCCGGCTCACCCTTGACGCCCCGGTTCCCTCTGTCTGCGGCGCTTGCAGTGACGGCCCTCTGTCACGTCTTACGTTTGTGATTTTGCCGTTTTTCTTCTTTGATCTGTGTTGCTAGGGGCTTGCCAGCTTTCTTAGTCGTCTTCTTGGTGACGGCTTTGTTGAGATGAAATCCACGCGGTGAGCTGTGGAAGTCAGTGGCGTTCGGTTACGCTCACGCAGCATGGGGCCGTCACCACAGTCAGTGGGAGACCACCGGTGCGCCTCAGAAGGCACCTGGGCCCCGGCAAGCAGCAGCCTGCTCCCTGTTGCTCTCCGTCTGCCCGTCGCCTTTCCCCGCACACCACCGCTGGAGCTCCGTGTTTAGCTTGAGAGGCGCTGCCGGCCTGGTCTCCAGGCGCTGGACCGTGTTGCGTCCGCCCCAGCCGTGCAGGGCGGCTCCGGTTTCTCTGCAGCCTCGCCGAGGCGCTCTCAGTCTTCTCCAAAGAGCCGCTCTCTGGCTTTCTTTAGCTGTAGTGTGTGCTTAGTTTTTATTTCTTTGATTTCTGCTTGTTATTTCTTTCCTTCTGCTTTCTTTGGGTTTAGTTTGCCGATTTCCAGCTTCCTGGGTTCTTAATTTCCGGCTCTCTGCTTTCCTGCTGCCAGCATTGGAGGCTGTGACCCTCTCCCGGGGCAGGTTGAGTGGCTTCGCACTGTCTTGACGTGTTCTGTGACCGGTCCACAGCGTTTTCTGGTCCCCATTTTCGCCTCTTTAAGCCGACGTCGAGCCACCTCTGCGAGTGCGCCCCTGCTCTGGAACCCGCTGCGGGTTTCCTGCTGCGCTCTGTGCCGTCGCTGTCTCGTGGGCTCCCGTGTGGCCAGGCGGCAGGCACTGACGCCTCCCCTTTCCCGGGTCTGGGACCTGACTCCGGCTCAGCATGCCGTCTGTCCTGGTGGCCGTGCCACGCGCTGCAAAGGAGTGGGTACCTGCACCCATCAGGCGGAGCGGTCTAACTGTCCGTCCGGTCAAGGCGGCTAGTCGCGTTCACATCAGCCTTGCTGGTTTTTCTGTCCCCTTGTTCTAAAGGAAGAGTTCGAAACTCCTGCCGCAGGTAGGACTGACATGCTTTTCCTTTTATCTCGTTGGGTCCGCATTGTATTCTGACGCTGTGTTTCGAGGGTACAGATTCGGGGTGCTGTATCTTCCCGGTGGGAGTGACGCCGGCCGTTGTGAAGCGCCCGTCTCTGTCGCCACGTTTCCCCTTAGGCGCTCCTGTGTCGGGCGTTGGTGCAGCGAGACCCGCTTCCCGGTGCTGAGGGCGCACAGTCTGTCTTTTCCCGTGTCTTAACGTTCAGTCCTCGCTGCATCTGAGGCATGTCGGTCACAAGCAGCATGTGGCTGTCTGTCCTGAAGCGGACTCAGGCCCCCTTGCCTGTGCTCCGTAAAGCCCCCCGCGGCCCCTGGCTGTGGCGCAGGAAGGGCAGTGGGCGGGCTTCGCGGCCCCCTGTTGGTGGTGATGAGCATTGGCCCGCATTACTGCCGCTTTTGCCTTTGTTCCAGAGTTTGACTCGGATGTACTTAGATGTGGTTTCTTTGGTACTTGTCTAGCTCCTGTAATTTGAGTTTTGCCTGTTTGGGGAGAGTCTTGGGCGGCGTCTTTCTGAGCGCAGTCTGCCCCCTTCTGGCCCTGCTCCCTTTCCAGGGCTCTGGTGGCTGTTGAGACTTCTGTCTGTCTGGGGAGAGTCTTGGGCGGCATCTTTCTAAGCGCAGTCTCCCCCCTTCTGGCCCTGCTCCCTTTCCAGCGCTCCGGTGGCTGTTCAGTCGCTCAGTCATGTCCGATTGATTCTTTGTGACCCCGTGGAGTACGGCAGGCCGACCTCCCTGTCCGTCCCTGTCTCCCAGAGTTTGCTCCAACTCGTCCATTGAGTCGGTGATGCCATCCAGCCATCTCATCCTCTGTCGCCCCCTTCTCCTCCTGCCTTCAGTCTTTCCCAGCATCAGGGTCTCTTCACATCAGGTGGCAAACGTATTAGAGCTTCAATATCAGTATCAGTTCTTCCAATGAATATTCAGGACTGATTTCCTCTAGGATTGACTGGTTTGATCTCTTTGCAGTCCAAGAGACTCTCAAGAGTCTTCTCCAGCTCCACAAGTTGAAAGCAGCAATTCTTCGGGGCTCAGCTTTCTTTATAGTCCCGACTCTCACATCCATACGTGAGCACTAGAAAACTGTAGCTTTGACTGTGCAGACCTTGTTGGCAAACTGATGTCTCTGCTCTTTAATCTGCTCTCTAGGTTTTGTCGCAGCTTTTCTTCCAAGGAGCAAGGGCTCCGGTTACCCGCACACTAGACCCTTTCCTCGCGTCTCAGCTTGTGTTTTGTGTTTTCCATGTTCTCCCTGTCCTTTCCGTGAACATTGTCCCACGACATACCTTGAGCTCTTTCATCCTTTCTTTGCTGTGTGTCACTGGATGTTAAACCAGTCTATTAACTTCCTAACTTCCGTGACTGTTTTTCATTAGATTGTCTTGCTAGATTCCAGTTCTTTGGTAAGATCTTCCATCTCTGGAGTTATATGAGAGTCTTTAATAGGAACTCCGACAGTGGGATCACTGAGGGGTCTGCTGTTGTGGTCTGAGTTTTCTTTCAGTTCTGGAGACCTGCTTCTGTCTGTTATCACACTCACGTGTGCGTTAGTTGCTGAGCCGGGCCTGCCTCTTTGTGACCCCGTGGACTGTAGCCCACCAGGCTCCTCTGTCCATGGAATCCTCCAGGCAAGGACACTGGAGAGTGTAGCCATTCCTTCTCCTGAGGATCTTCCCAACCCAGGGGTCACATGCAGCCCTCCGATAGTGCAGGTGGAGTCTGCCCCGTCTGAGTCACCAGGGGAAAGTGTTCACAGAGTTGCTGGATGTAGTGTTTGAAAGCTGGTGGCAGCTGCGAGTGTTTCTCGCCCAGAAGGGCTGCTGTTCGCTCCGGCAGGCAGGGAGCCAGGACCGCCCGTCGGGGCCTCACTGTGTGCCTCAGGGTGCTTGGGGCAGGACCCGGGCAGGGCCCGCTGGGGCCATCACGGGGGTCTCTGCCCGCTCTCGCCCCTGGGAGCTGACTGCTGCTGGCCATGGATGGAGCCTGTGCGCCCTCGGGCCCATGCGGAGCAGGAGCTGGCACGGCTGGGGGAGCTGGGCCCACTTCTTGACAGTTGGGCCCCTCAAGGCTGGCTGCCTTGGCAGTCCTGGTGAGACTGTGTGAGCTCTGGGATGCAGCCTGGGCCTTGGCCTCCTGCCCTCGGGGCGGCCGGAGCTGTAGCTGGAGCCGCCAGCAGGCCCCGGCCTCTCCAGATACCTGGGCGGGTGCCCTTGGGTGCGGCTCCGGGCTGCTTCCCTGGGCTTTCCGAGAGCGGCGTCGCTGTATCCGGCTTCTAGGCCTGCTCCCCACGGCAGGGCCGCTCTCCCATCTCCTTGTGGCTGAAGTGAAGTTGCCAAAGCAGCTGCTGCTTCCCGCTCCCCACTGCCAGCTGGTGTCTGGGCACCGCTGGCCCTTGCTGCACTCTCCCGAATGACTTCTGGACTTCCCGCAGAGTCGGGCGTCACCGCCAGGTAGAACCGATGCGGCAGGACGCCAGGCTGTGGTGTCCGGTGGCCTCTGTCCTTGGCAGGGCGTGGCTGTGAGCTGGTGTGCTCGACAGAGCTGAGCACCGGCTCGTGAGTAACTGCCCGCCGGCGCCAGCTGCCTGGGTTGGGCTCACTGAGCAGGGGCCCCCGCGGGGGCAGGGGCGGGGCCCTGGGGGCTGGGTGGGTGCCGGGCAGTCATCCTTTGATGGCGCTGCTGCTCAAGGACCACAAATGCTGTTTCATTTTAACTTGGTTAAAAGTTGAATCCCAATTTCCTTTTTAAAATACACATATCCCGCCCCCCCATCATTTTATTATGAAAACTCTCAAACACATGGGAAAATTTGAGAGGGTTGATGAGACAGAGGGAAGCCCTGACCACATCTCGCACACGCACCCCACACACGCGCCCCGCACACGCGCCCCGCACACGCGCCCCGCACACGCGCCCCTCACACGTGCCCCTCATATGCGCCCCGCACACGCGCCCCGCACACATACCCCGCACACGCACTCCGCACACGCGCCCCTCACACGCGCCCCGCACACGCGCCCCTCACATGCGCCCCTCACACGCGCCCTGCACACGCGCCCCGCACAGACACCCCGCACACGCGCCCCGCGCACGCGCCCTGCACACGCGCCCCGCACACACACCCCGCACACACACCCCACGCGCCCCGCACCCGCACCCCGCACACGCACCCCGC
>NW_024070200.1:427433-435330 GCF_014754425.2 Oryx dammah
GCACACACGCCCCGCACACGCGCCCCGCACACGCGCCCCGCACACACCCCGCACACACCCCGCACACGCGCCCCTCACACGCGCTCCACACATGCCCCGCACACGCGCCCCGCACACACACCCCGCACACGCACCCCACGCGCCCCACACCCGCGCCCCGCACACACGCCCCGCACACACCCCGCACACGCGCCCCTCACACGCGCTCCACACATGCCCCGCACACGCGCCCCTCACGCGCCCCGTCTGTGCTCCCCTGCTCCCCCCCTGCTGGTCCCTCGGCCTGGCCTCTTGGCGTTTTTCAGAGTGAG
Organism: Oryx dammah; assembly: GCF_014754425.2. NCBI lineage: Eukaryota > Metazoa > Chordata > Mammalia > Artiodactyla > Bovidae > Oryx > Oryx dammah. The sequence goes on from NW_024070200.1 coordinate 427,745, forward strand.
GTGCAGACATCTGCCTGTTGTCCCCAAGCCCTTCAGCATGCGAGTTATTAACTGACTAGATCCCAGTATTTGTTTATGGTTTTTCTTTCATTTTAAGGCAAAATTGGCATGAAATGAAATGCACAAGCCTTAATTGTGTCCTCGGATGACTTCTGATGAGCACACAGGTCTGTATGACCGGCTCTTCCTCCAGGGAGCAGGGAAGTGCCCGCAGCCCACCCCGAGGCACCCATGCTCCGGGACCCCCATGGGTTCGTTTTGCTTGTTCTGGAGTGCCGTGCCCGGGAAGCACGTGTGTGCCCATCTCTGGACTGTGTGTGACAGGTGGTCCCTGCTGTCTTTGCTCTTGTGCTTGAAGTTCTGTGACTTCACCTTCCTTGGGGCATGGGCGTGGCTGGGCGTGGGCTCCGCCGCTCCTTGTCCTGAGAGCCGGAAGGCCTTCCTGCGGTGCCGCTGTCCCGCAGTCACTGTGGGGGTCACTTTGAGCTCCTGTGGGGGCTCTTTGCTTCTCTTCATGACGCACCTGTTCAAACCTTTTTTTGCCCATTTTTGGGGCATTCACTTTATCCGTATCATTTCAAAAACAGACTTCATTTTAAGAATAGCGCCAGGTCTGTGAAGCTGTACTGAGCGCCCCATTCTCCACCCTACGCAGAGCTTCCCTGTTACCCGCTTGCACAGAGAGCTCCGTGCTCGGCGGACACACGTCGGTCGTTTCTGTTAGCCGATGTCCACAGCCACCCTGAGGGCTCACTCTTGGTGGCCACACTCCTGGGCATGACCAGTGAGAGAGGCCGTGTCCCCCCCGTGGTGGAGGCACGTAGCCGCTCCCCTCCCCTGAGGACCCGGCCCCCGGCCTCTGCTGGCCTTCCCTCGCTGTGATATTGCTGGGGCCTGGCAGCACCTGGTCTCTTGGCTGTGTTAGCTTCTTCTGTGGCCCCTGGTTCCTGCTCGTGTGTTTACTGCGGCCTTCCTTTCATTTCTTGCGATTTCACTTTTTTTGTTCTCCAAGTTCTCACTAGTGTCGGTCTGCACTGCAGTCTTATCTGTCTCGCTCACTCCCTGATGAGGGGCCTGTCTTCAGAGACGGAGAAACAAGGCGCCTTTTATTCAAGGACCTTGGTGGTCATGCTCAGAGCTCGCCACCTGCTGGAATGAGGCTCTGGCTTCGGGGCTTCCTTCCCTCTCTCCCTCTGGACGCCTGCTCCGGGCTCGGGTTCAGCGTCACCGGATCCTTCCTCAGCTCTCAAAGCCTCAGCATGCATGACGCTAAGTTCGTGTCATTCGACAAGCTGCTCTTCTCAGGGCCACGCCTTGTGTGTACAGCTCTGTGTGTGTGGCTGGCTAGGTTTTGGCTCGCTTAGGGCGTGTTCTGATCACTCCTTACTCAGGTACTGAGAGTGAGGACAGGGCCCGTGCCAGCGTCCCCACAGCCGTCCCCTGGGGGCCAGGACTGTGGCAGTGCCTGCCAGCCACCCGGGGGTCCCGTGTGTGTGTGTGTGTGTGTCTGTCCCCTGCCTGGTGCCCAGTGGGCGCTCCGTGGTGCTCGCGGGGCACAGTCGCGACTGTGGCCGTGCTCGTGGGGCAGGCTGGACACGGCCCGTGCAGATGCGGAGGCTGGCCCGCACCGGCGGCTGTGCTCCGGGGGCCATGTTGTACCCCTTGCCCCTGCCTGCCCCCAGCCCTGCCCCGGTCCTGGTGGAGACTCCCTGCCCCTCCCAACGTGGCCGCCTCACTTTGGATTGCGATCCTGTGCGGAGCTTAGATCTACAGCCAGGGTCTGCCTCCCAGAGACTGTCCGGTGGCCGGCGCCTGTGGGCCTGGTGGTTGCTCCTTGACTCTCACGCAGACATGCTTCTCGACCTCAGCGACCTGCTCCAGGTAGATGCAGCCCCTCCCCCCGGCCCTGCTCAGGCCCCGCCCGCCCCGGCCGGGAGGGTCCACAGGCGAAGGACGCGGAGGGCCTGGGTCTTGGTTTGGAAACTGGCAAACGGAATGGGTAGGGAGAGTGGACACGGGGGTGGTGGCGTCCCAGGGGCTCGTTGTAGGAACTACAGGAGAGGCCCAGGTGACCTTTGTCCAAGTCGAGGGACATTCTTCAAAGAACAAAATGGACTCATACCTGTACATTTAAACAGTGCAACAACTTATATTAATACTTGCAGCCTGGAGAAACTTCCTTTCTAGTTTCCTCATTTCCAAATGATTGATGGTAATGGCAAGACCACCAACAGGGATGCCGGGGTGGATGGGACGCTCACGGGGAGGGGCCGCCTCCGGGCGGGGCCACTGTGGTCTGCGTGTGCCCTGGTTATGGTGCTGGGTGAGCATGTGCTCAGTGGTGGGTCTCGCCACCGAGGACTTGGAAAGAAACTAAGTTTCCCTGACTATGTCAGGGAAAGCAGATATGACCGGTGTGAGGATGCACGCAAAGTGCCCAGGGATCCCCCCTCCCAAAGGAAGCTGGCCCGGGGCTGGGCCTTCAGCAATCCCAGTGCGGGCAGGCAGAGCTGCACTGACCTCAGAGACTGCCTGTATAAACGGCATTTCTCAGCAGCCCTGCTGAAACCTTCTGGGGTCACCCTGGAAAGAATCCCGGGAACCATGAAGATCCAGTTCTCCACGTACTGTGTTTGGTCAGGGCAAGTCCACGTGGCCAGGTTTCCTTCCGGGCGATGCCTCAGGACAGCACTCCGGAAGTGCTTGGGCACCACTTGGAAGGTAGAGGGAGGTGTTCCGGTGCTTCCTGCTTCACACCTCGGGAAGCAGGACAGTCAGGGCTGGGGTGGGAGGTGATGGAGCAGAGCTCCCCTCCCCTGGGCTGGGTCAGGGCTAGCGGGACCCTGTGCCTGCAGGCTGTGCCCACACAGACAGTTCGCACACCTCAGGGAGAGGGCAGGCCTCGGGCCTTTTGTCCTGGGCAGAACCCAGCCTGAGCACCAGAAGGGTAGGAGGTGACCTGGCAGTCACGAGCCCAGCCCTTCCAGGGTGTGAGGCTGGGACAGGCTCAGCATACTCGGGCCATGTGTCTGCACTTAACTGTGGGTGTCGTGCGCACACATGGAGGGAGGTCCTGCCCAGAGGGCTTCCGCTGCCCAGAGCTGACCACTTAGTGGACATGCAGGAAGGCTCAGGACTCAGTCCATCCTCACTCTCACACGTGCCCAGGTGAGCACCTCCCGGGCTGAGCTCACAGCTGATGGCCGCTGGCAGGAGCTGGGGGCAGCTGCTGTGCCCTGAGGATCCTGGGAGGAGGTCTCTTTGTCCCTCCTCCCCTCCCACAGTGAGACGGACCTGGGGCCACCCCCAGCCAGCTGCAGACTCGTGAGTGGCCCTCAGACAGGGCGTCAGTGCCGAGACTGCTAAAGAATACTGATGGCAGTGAGCATCTCTGCCGATAACCGCACGCTTTACACGCGCATCCTTTCACAGACGCGATCTTCCACACTGTTCAGGGTACCTTTCCTGCAGCACTCAGGCTTCATCTGCCTGGGTCGCGGGACCGGGTGCAGGGCTGTGACGGGCGGGCAGCGTCAGGGACGTGCTGCGGGGAGCGTGGGGACGGACGCCGGCTGATCAGCCCTGTCCCAGCCCAAGGGGAGGCGGCGGTCAGCAGGGCAGAGACCTGGCAGAGGAACACACCGACATGCTGGAGGCCGGCCCGGGCAGGGTGCCCTCGGGAGGCCCCTCTGGGAGCCACAGCCCTTTGGGTGGGGTCAGACAAGGGCAGAGAGTAGCTGCCAGTGGGGTGAGCAGGGGGGCGTCTGGCCCCGACTGGTGCCCACAGGGACCCCCATCGCCTCTCCTAAGGGGGCTCACTGCCTCATTCCAGGAGCCCCTGTGTGCCATCCGCGGGCCCTGTGACGGGAGGCCCGCTGGGCCCTCACTCGGCCACCTCAGCACCGTGCCTGGCGTCCTCCTGGGGCCTGGCCAAGGGGCCCACAGGCCAGGCTTGATCGGGGCGGGGGGTGGCCCTCTAAGGAGTCAGAGCAGAAGGTCAGAGCCAGTGCTCCGCAAGGCCTGGGTCCTGTGGGGGGCTGGAGTGGACAGGTGGAGACGGGGGCCTCTGTCCCCTCAAGCTGGGATGGTGAGACGCCCGGCGTGGGCCTGGGCAGGGCTTGGCCCTTGAGGGGCAAGCAGGCAGGGCACTCAGGTCTGCAGACCCACCGCTGTGCCTGCACTGGCCCACGGGGACGCAACAAGGACGCCCCGGGAGTGGGTGCAGGGGCGGCCTGGGCCCCACTGTCCCGGCACCTTGGGCTCTGGAGACTTCTGCCAAGTCAGCTGTCCTGCCGACAGCTTTCCTTCTCAGCAAAGTCAGCCGCCGCTGAGACCATGAGCCTTAAAGAACCACCTGGACGAGGGGTGGGGTCGCCCCAGCTGCCGCGGGGGGCCAGCAGGGCCGCTCTCTGCTGATCGAGGAGCACACTCCTGCTGCCAAGGGCTGTCCTGAGTTGTATTTCTTCACGACAGGTGAACGTTTACGTGCTGGGCAAGACGTTCCTCCTCCTGGCAAGAGAGCTCTGCATCAACGCTCCGGCCATAGGTACCGTGGGGCCCACGGGGCGGGAGGGCAGCACGCGGGACAGGACCCGCAGGGGGGCCACTGGCGCCTGGAAGCCGCCTCCCGTGAAAGCAGAACGCTGCAGTCAGTCCCCAGCAGGTGTGAGCGGGACCCCGGTGAGAAGGGTCTCGTGGATGGCAAGGCCCCTGCAGACGGAGCCAGCCTTTCCGTCGGGTGGGCCTCTATGGGAGCTTCACCACGGGGATCGCTTTTACTGTCGGCTAGAGGGACTGCTCCATTGCCCACGGGCATCTGGAAGCACATTTTTTTGTACTAAGGAGGCGGCATGTGGAGCCGGGGGGCGGACAGGGGCTGCAGTCCTGCCCCTCCCACAACAGGAGGATCCCCGGGGCCGGGGGGCGAGGGCAGTGGGGGCAGAGATGTGCTAGGTTGGGGTGTCCTCTGACGGGGCTGTGTCCTTGTGCTGAGGGACACACGCATCCCTCTGGGGTCAAGCTGAGGTTTTCCAAGGACAAAACAACGGGCCTGGAGTTTATGGCACGGGAGCACAGAGGCAGGAGGCCTGAGGGGCCTGCCTGAGCCCACAGGCTGCCCGAGAGCCTGAGGTGGCAGGTCTGCTCTTGGGGGCTGGAGCCCCGAGCCCTGCAGAGAACCACCCCCCGCCCCACCTCGGAGCCAGACAGGATTTTGAACGGCGAGTGACAGTTTGGAAGGTAGCATGACCTGATGCCTTTCTCCAGGGCAGTCTGGCTGCAGTCCAGAAAGCAAACCCTCCTAGGTGGAGGCCCGGCTGCCAGCAGAGGGCACCCCCTGGGCAGGTGGGTCCACGGGACTGCCTGCTGACCTGTTCGTGCCGTTAGGCCCATGAGACTCGCAGTCATTCACGTGTGTGTGGCGCTCGTTTTGTTAAAACTTTATTATGAAAATCCACTTAAATAGGTGAACTACTTGAAGTGACTTTTCCCATTTTGGATTTGAAGGTAAGGTCTTAAGCTTAAAACCACTTAGAATAGAACCCAACAGGACAGGAGAGAGGGCAGAGCCCTGAAAGCAGGTGGGAGGCAACACCGGGGGGAACCTGGGGCCTGCCTTGCACCCCCAAACCCGCCCTCCACCTGAGATGCACACCCCACTGTACGGGAGGTGCCTGTGAGGCCAGCCCTGCAGCCATGGCTCAGGGACCAAGGCTCTGGCTGGGGAGGGGAGCATCCCCGTCACACCCCAGGCCCCGGCTGACCGCACACGGGAGACAGGCTGGCCGCAAGGGCAGCCCAGCCAGAGCAGAGCGCCCCCTGCCTCCCTGCACTCCCGGTCCCGGGCTGGCTGCAGAGACAGGGCTCACCCCTCACAGCGCGCCGGCCCCCGGGCGCCTCAGGCGTAGAAGATGAGCTCGGGGATCTGCCCACCCTGGACGCCGGTCCCGTTGGTGCTGTCGGAGGAGCACTGGAACTGGAAGGTCACCTTCCCGCACTGCACCTCCGTCATGCCCTCCTGCCCAAAGTAGCTGAGCTCGCTGCCGTCCAGGACCGCGCTGGCCGTGTAGAAGGCGTCCTGCTCCACCTGTACGGGGTGTTCAAACCAGACTGAGAAGGTGCTGCTGGAGCCGTCGGAGACAAACTTGGTCAAGTTCTGCGCCAGGACCACCCCCAGCCGCTTGAGTTCGATCTTCACGCTGTACTCAGCTTTCCCAGAGCTAGAGCCGTACAAGCCCAGCCCAGCGACAAAGACTCTCCTGTCCACGGCAAACTGGATGCTGTCGCAGCGCCCGCGATAGCGCCACTGGTTGCTGCGGTAGGCAGCGGACTGGAAGCGGTGGCACCTCTGGGGCGCGAGGCCCTTCCTCTTGTTCAGGGGGAACTCGAGGAGGGGCTTGTTGGCCGCCGTGTACCACAGGAAGATGTTGTGGGTCTCCTCCAGCGTCAGGATCTCTGACTGGGCAGCGCCGTTGGCAAACTCCTCCAGGGTCATGGTCGGAATCCGCACCAGGTAGAGGGCTGGCCCCAGCACGTGCCTCTTGTTGCGAGGGGTGACGGGCAGGCCCTGCCTCTTGCACTCGGCCTCCGCCCAGCTCAGGACAGCCTCGAAAACCACAGCCTCCTTGGTGTTGAGGGCCTCCCGCGTGACAATGATCTCCAGCGTCTGCCAGTCAATCTCACAGAAGCCTTCGGACCTCAGGGCCATCTCAGCCTGCGCGTCGATGACCTCCCAGCAGCGCTGGGTCAGCTCGGGCTCCTCAAACAGTCGGCTCTGCGACAGCAGGACACAGGCGTTTTTGGCTTCCAGACTCGTCTCCAGAAAGTTGACACAGGCTTTTGCTAAGGCGGGGACAATGTACTTCTTGGCTGCATAGAGGGTGGCCAGCACCGTGTCAGCTTCCAGGTCGATCTCGTCACTGTACATGTACCTGTGCAGGATGAGGACCGAGTCACGGGCAGCACAGGGCACTCCAGGCACCGAGGGCCCGGCAGAGGAGCCCATCTGTCCTTGGGGACTTTCAGGCCGCTCCAGGCAGCCGGCTGGAAGAACCAGGCAGCAAGGAACCGTCCCCTCCTCCCACCCTCATGAGGTAGACTTACTTCAGTAAGATCAGAAAAGCTGCAGGTTCCACGTCGGGAATGTGGATTTCTGACTTGACTTCTGCCAGGTCCCCGTAAAACATGGCATAGAAGACAGAGCTACCCACGGCCAAGACATACTGTGGACGAGAGAGGCAGAGCGCGGCCCTAAGCCCTGGGCTCTCCCTGCCCCCAGCGGCTGCCACACCCAGAAGAGGACCGTCCATCCTCGGGAAGCCGGCCCGTCGCCTTTGGGAGCGTACAGGGCCGAGCCTCTACCCACCTTGTGGGCAGGCACCCTCCGGGCCGCGCCCGGGGGCCCCACGACGAAGTGCACGTCGGCCATGAGCTCGTTGTTGAACATCAGCGCGTTCCTGCAAAGGGCAGAGGCACAGGACACTCGGGCTGGGGCCGCGGGGGGGGGGGGGGGGGGGGGGGCCCGGGCTCACCTCTCGCGCAGGGTCGGGTGGAAGGACTGCCAGTTGGGGCTCTCCGGGTTGTTGTTG
>NW_024070200.1:440330-452651 GCF_014754425.2 Oryx dammah
CCCGCGCGGCCGACGTGCCCGGGGCCCCGCCCCTCCCGCCAGGCCCCGCCCCGCGCGGCCGACGTGCCCGGGGCCCCGCCCCTCCCGCCAGGCCCCGCCCCGCGCGGGCGCTCGCTAGACCCGGGCCTTGCGGTCCGGGTGGGGGGTGAGGGCGCGGGCCGGGGCGCCGCTGCTCTCTGCGCGGCCAGTTCCTGCGCAAGACCCGGGAGTGGGGGCCGTGCCCTTACCAGGCCCGTGCGCACAGTCTCGGCGCCTGTGCCGTCCGCAGGCCGCTGGGCGGCCCTGGGCGGGGGCAGGTGCGGGAGGGTCGCGAAGGGCTCCGCGACGACCCCGCGGGCCGCCGTCCTGACCGTGCTGTGAGGCGCTGCCTCGCGGGGGCCTCCAGCCCCTGGTGGTCGGTGACGGGGCGCAGCCCGTCAGCTGCGCTGCGTCCTGTCTGGGCCTCCGCAGAAGAGTCTCTCCGGCTGCTCTGTCCGTTTCTGAATCGGCTGGTTTTGTCATTGCTGAGACTTGCCGGTTCTCTGCCTGTTCTGGAGATATGCGGGCTTGTTGCTCTTTACTCGCTCAGTCGTGTCCGACTCGTTGCGACCCCACGGACTGCAGCGCCCCAGGCTCCTCTGTCCTGGGATTCTCCAGGAAAGAGCCCTGGAACGGGTTGACATACCCTCCTCAAGGGGACCTTCCCGACCCAGGGGTCGAACCCGCCTGCATTGCAGGCGGACTCTCTCACCTCTGAGCCACAAGAGAAGTCCGTGATTTGCAGATACTTTCTCTCGTTTTGTATGTTGCATTTTTCACTCTTAACGGTTTCCGTTGCTTCACGGAGGGTCTTCGGTTTGTTCCAGGCCTGTTATTGTCTGTTTTCTCTTTTACTGTCATAGTCAAGAAGTCATCTGCATTCTAACATCATGCTCGTCCTCTGTTTTCTTCCAGGAGGTGGACGGTTTCATGTCCTACGGTTAGGTCTTTAGTCCACTTGGAGCTGATATTTGTATGTGATGTGTGAGGTGGTGCCGGGGTCCAGCCCCGGTGGATCCAGGGTAATTTGAAGGTGGGGACGGAGTCGGCATCCTTGGAAAAATACATGTTTAATTACAGATACATAGAGAGATTAGAAACGGATAGTGTAGTAGGAAAATTAGTGGAGAAAAAGAGGCTGAATAACTTCGTTTACGTGGAATAGCATCCATGCTCCAGATGGGAATTCAGCCAGAAAAACGGGGAGCAAGAAAGAAACGACATGGGGGAATCGGTCTTTCCAGAAACTGATCCGATTTCTTTATTTTGGGGTTTGCTTATATACCTTTTGTTACACATAGGGATGAATACAGAGTCACTCGGGGGTCAGCAGTCCTGACCTTTATCAAAATCAGGTGCTTCACATAAAAAGGTCTTAGGGATTTTACATCATCATCTGGCTGTGAGACCTGCTGACATTTTATGATCCTTTCTTTCTGATAACCAAAAAACTTATTTCTTCCAAGGGTGTTTTTTCTTAAACCAGGCACCACCCTCCAAATAAAGTTACATTCCCATAGGGTGAGGGTGTAGTGAGTTACAATCAAGAAAGGAATTTATTTAACCCAAGGTTAACAGGATTAATCTTAAATGTTAATACTTATTTCTCCTATATGTTAGTTATATTCATTATAAGGGCAGGGAATATGGAGATTTCGCAGCAAACATCAGCCCAACAAATGAAAATCCTTTCACCAATGCTCCCCTTAAGATCTATCTAGTCTTAAGATAGTGATAAAGTTACATTTTTACATAGCAAGGACACAGTGATTTATAACAAAGTACAGTGATCTATTACAAAAGAGAAAATTCATTAACTCAAAAAGTCTAGTATTGCTAACATCAAAACTACTCTATTTCTTTTTCTATATTCCAAATACATTGATTAATATATTCCCAGGTGCCTAAGGATATGGAGGCCTGGTGGCAATCATTGGCTCAACAATGAGAAAAGCCGTATGCTAATTAAGACTTTCAAAATACTCCAAAACTCTCTGTGCTGTTTATGGTTGAGAGGTAGTAAACAGTCATGTGCTAGTGGCAGGAGTATGGATAATCCTGTCACACAAGCTAGTCTGTCAGCAGAGAGGTCTGACCTGAGACACCCTTGTCACACCCAGGGCAGGGAATTAGCAGCAATTGTTGGCACAACAAATGAAAAACCCTTCACCAATATAATTCCTAAGCAACCCACTATACTAATAATTTCCAACTCCCCAAAAGAATTTGCCTTTTGTAAGTCTAAAACATCTCGTGCCTCTCAGGTTGGGAGGCTGTAAACAATCACATGTGGCCGGAGGAACCTATACAGGCGGGCTGGATAACCTTCAGAGGAGTCGTAAGCTGAAACACTCTTGTCACGCCCAGGAATTTTTATTGCCTTGAAGCTGCAAGTTAAGTCCTTCTCCCAGAGAAACGATTATGGGGGAGAGCCCCCCGTAAAGTCAGGGGTGTAGGTGGGAGCATAAAACAGACTCTGGTTTTGGGGTAGATGCTCGGGAACGGGGGGTTTCCTGAGGCTTGATCACGCCTTTGCCTATGCCAAGCCTCCTTCCTCATGACCTTTGCCATGGGCGGAGTTCTCCACCTTTCTCGTTGTGTATGGGTATCCGATTTTCCCAGCACCTTTTGTTAACATGGCCCTGCCCGCATTGTGCAGTCTTGGCGTCCTTACCGGAGGCTGTGTGGCCCTGCATGCGCGTGCCTGTCTGTGTACCAGCACCATACTGTTTTCCGTTTTATCTTCTGAAATTCTTTCCTGGTGAAGGCAACATTTACTGTTTCATTACTTTATTACTGCTTTTTTGCCTGTATTTTTAATTTAGAAGAAATATTTCCGTTTCCCTTTTCTAGCCCTCTTTGTAGCACTCACATGGACTGCTGCTGCTGCTGCTGCTGTTTCTCCACACTGGTTGGCAGAAGGGAGGTTAGCTTCCCAAGCAGGGAATGAACCCTGCATCCCCTGCATTGAAGTATGTGGTCTTAACAACTGGACCGCCAAGGAAGTCTCTGGGGGCTTTTAAATTTAATGCTGTTATGAACAAAGTATCATTCATTTGCAGTGTTGTGTGACTCAGGCATACGGCTCAGAGTCAGGTTTATGTATCTGTATACTTTCTCAGGCTCTTTCCCTTATAGGTACAAATCCCGTGGGGTAGGAAATGTCACCCCGTTCCAGGACTATTGCCTGAGAAATCCCACTGTCAGAGGAGCTGATTTTACGGTTCGTGGGGTTGCAGAGTCAGAGGTGACTGAGTGTGCACAAGCACACAGACACGCACGCACACGCACACACACACACACAAGTACAAATGCTGAGTGTGAGCCCCTGCGCTTTGTACAGTCGGCTCTCACTGGCTTTGCGTGTTACGTATATGCTAGTACGTATGTGTTCATTTCAATGTTCTGATTTATCCCTTCCCTGCCACCCCTTCTCCTTTGGTAACCTTAAGTTTTCTACCTCTGTGAGTCTCTTTCTCTTTTGTAAATAAGTTCATTTGTATGTTTTTTTAAGAAAAATATTCCACACGTAAGCAAGGCCGTCACTTCACTTGGTATCATCATCTCCAGATCCATCCATGTTGCGGCAAATGTATCATCTCAGTCTTTTTTATGGAGGAGGAGTGTTCCGTTGTACGTAGGTACCGCGTCTTTAGCTGTTCCTCTGTCGGTGGGCATCTAGGCTGCTTCCATGTCTTGGCTATTGTGGATAGTTCTGCTATGAACATTGAGGTGCGTGTGTCTTTTCTGGATATACGCCCAGAAGTGGGACTGTAGGATCATAGGGATCAAGTTCTCTCTTCGTTTTTAGGGAGCCTCCCTGCTGTCCTCCACAGTGGCTGTGCCCGCTCGCATTTCCAGCAGCCGTGTATTAGGGTTCCCTTTTCTCCACATCTTCTCCAGAGCCTGTTCGTCGACTTGTTGACGGGGCCTCTTCTGACTGGTGTGCGGTGTCGTCTCCCTGCAGTTCTGACCTGCGTCTCTAATGAGTAACAATGTCGAGCGTTTTCACAGGTGCCCGTCGGCCGTCTTCATGCGCTCTTTGGAGGAGTGTCTGCTTAGCGCTTCTTCGCCTGCTTTGGATATGGTGGGCACTTTACTAACTGTGTGCAGCTCAGTACTGTGTCTTTCCCATCTCTTCTTTACTGGGACGTGATTGACGTATGACACTGTGTGAATTTAAGGTGTGCAGTGTAATAATTAGACGTATGTATATATTTATCGTTTAAGTTGTAAGCAGGCTTTTCCACTCTCCTCTTTCATTTTCATCAAGAGGCTCTTTAGTTCCTCTTTGCTTTCTGCCATAAGGGTGGTCTCATCTGTATATCTGCTGCTGCTGCTGCTAAGTTGCTTCAGTCGTGTCCGACTCCGTGCGACCCCAGAGATGGCAGCCTACCAGGCTCTTCTGTCCCTGGGATTCTCCAGGGAAGAACACTGGAGTGGGTTGCCATTTCCTTCTCCAATGCATGAGAGTGAAAAGTGAAAGTGAGGTTGAGGTTATTGTAATTTCTCCCTGCAGTCTTGATTCCAGCTTGTGCTTCATCCAGCCTGGCATTTCTCATGATGTACTCTGCATGTAAGTTAAATAAGCAGGGTGCCAATACACAGCCTTGCCGTACTCCTTTCCCAATTTTGAACTGGTCCATTTTTCCATGTCCTGTTCTAACCGTTGCTTCTTGACCTGCATACAGGTTTTCAAGGAGGTAGGTCACGTGGTCTGGAATTACCATCTCTTTTAAGAATTTTCCAGTTTTTTGTGATCCACACAAAGACTTTAGTGTAGTTAGTGAAGTAGAAGTAGATGTTTTTCTAGAATTCCCTTGCTTTTTCTATGGTCCAGCGAATGTTGGAAATTTGATCTCTGGTTCCTGTGCCTTTTCTACGTCCAGCTTGAACCTGAGGGCTCTGTGCCCACGTGCTGCTGAAGCCCAACTTGGAGAGTCCTGAGCGTGGCTTCGCTACCGTGTGCGGCAGTCTGAGCCTGCCCTGGCACTGCCCGTCTTTGGGATTGGGGTGAAAACTGACCTTTCCGTCCTGTGGCCAGCACTCAGTTTTCCAAATTCAAAGGCATGTTGAGGGCAGCACGTTGACAGCACTGTCTTTCGGGATCTGAAATAGCTCAGCTGGAATTCCATCGCCTCCACTAGCTTTGTTTGTAGTGATGCTTCCTAAGGCCCACTTGACTTCACATTCCAGGATGTCTGGCTCTAGGTGAGTGATCGCACCATCGTGATTATCTTGGTCGTGAAGATCTTTTTTGTACAGTTCTTCTGTGTATTCTTGCCACCTCTTCCTACTATCTTCTGCTTCCCTTAGGCCCATACCACTTCTGTCCTTCACTGTTCCCATCTTTGCATGAAATGCTCCTTTAGTGTCTCTGATCTTCTTGACGAGATCTCCAGTCTTTCCATTCCCTAGTCTGCCCCATTCTAAGAACAGTTAGTAAGTTGTTCTTTACTTACTAAGAATTTGTGTAGAGGTGAGGGAGCTGTGTGTCTTTTTCTTGCTAATGTTTAGTTTTCTTGCAGATCAAACGGCACGTCCTGTGCCATTTCCATTCTCTCAGAGGAGGGGGCTTCTTTAATTCATGGTCAGTTTCTGTGACCGTTCTGCAGACTCTGGAAGAGGGTGGTCACGCTTCAGGGCTTCGGCTGTAAAAGTTCGCTGTTGAGCTGAACCTGTGGCGGCATCCGGTTTCCCGTTTGATATTTCCCCCGCTAGCAAGGCTGTCAAATTTGAGAGAGTTGTGTTAAAAATCCCACATCATTGTGGTTATGTTAAAATCTTACATCAAGTGTGGAAATGTCTGTTTCTAGCGGTTTTTGCTTTATTTAGTACTTTCTGAGTCCATGTATGTTACAGGTGTGTGCCTGTCCTGTGTCCTGTAAGATGTCGAGTCCTCTCCGTTCGCCCTGGCCCCTGCACCTCCCTTGCCGTTAAGATGCTGGGTCCTCTCCATCATAACACGTTCACCTGGCCCCGCACCTCCCTTGCCGTTAAGATGCTGGGTCCTCTCCATCATAACACGTTCACCTGGCCCCGCACCTCCCTTGCTGTTAAGATGCTGGGTCCTCTCCATCATAACACGTTCACCTGGCCCCGCACCTCCCTTGCCTTGGGTCCTGTGTTGCTGTTCCCTTTTCCTCCTGGTGACCCTCTTCAGGGGCCCAGAACGGCCTTTTGCTCTTGACCTTTTGCATCACTTGTAACTGCCTCTTACGAACACTGCATGCAGTGTTCTGTCCAAGCCCACTAGGGAGTTCCTGGAGCAGGAAATGGCAACCCACTCCAGTATTACTGCTTGAAAAACCCCATGGACCCAGGAGCCAGGTGGACTGCAGCCCATGGGGCCACACAGAGCCGGACACGGCTGAGCGTCTGAGCACGAGGGAATTTAACTTGCGCCATGTGGCCTGGACTTGAGGTTCTCATTTTCTCCTAGGCTTTCTTCTTTTCCCTACATTGAATGCCCCAGTCCACTTCACACGTACCCTAGACTGCTGGCATATTTGTCTTGAAAATTTTCCCAGTACTTGTAGGCTTACAGTTTCCTATTTTAGGAACTAATCAGTATCAAAGTCACACTCAAATCAAGATAAGATATTTTAATATGCATGTAATTTAACCATCAGTTCTGATATATTTTGTTTTATTGAAAAATATTTACAAATGTTAGTAGTCATGCTTTTAAGATATATGTTTTTTCCCCATAAACAAATCACCCCCAAAACTCCAAACTAACATACCCACAGTGGAAGGGGGTGAAGCTCCAGACTGCCTAGGCTCCGTGACTCCGCCATGCTGGTCCCACAGTGTCTTTGGAAGGGGTTAGGTGGTCGCAGCTGCCTGCTATCAGCCTAAACCAGCCAGCTCTCTCATCAGCAAAGCAAGTGTGCTCGGGAGGGACAGAGAACACGCACGCAGCGGCTGGCCGCGGGCGAGTCCTGCAGGCAGCGGAGAGGAGCCTCACCGGGCAGACAGGAGGAGGAGGTGGGGCGCTTCGAGGGTCCGGTGAGGACAGCGAGGGTCGTGTGGCGGCTGCTTCCCCTTGGCCGGACTCCTTTCCTCGTCGCGCGGCCAGCGCCTCCCTGCCCAGGGTGTACAGTGAGTGTGCGGGAGGCGTGTGTGCGTGGGAGAGCGCCCCACGGGGCTCCGCCTCGCCCCCCGCAGCTCCCCTGCTTGTTTGCACACTCTGCTGCGTGGTTTGCTGGAGGCGCCGCTCCCGCTAGTCTTGGCCAACCGAGCAGAGCGGGCCTGCCTGGATCCCATGGGCCTTGGGGGACCCGGGCTGCTTCCTCAGTCTGCGGCCAGTCTGCGGCCTCAGAAACCTTCCCTGGTCCTTTCCGTGAGCCAAGGCTGACAGGATGGGAGAGCTGCCTGTAGGATCTCGGGGCTGCCAGGGGCCAGAGCCGCCCCCAAGACCCTCACAGGCGCAGCCGAGCCCCGGAGGATAGTGCTGGGTGCTGGCCAGGGCTGCGGCCTCCGCTGCTGCTGCTCGCGCCGCTGTCAGACGCATGAGGGGAGCCGACCAGCCCCTTCTCTGCTGGGCCTCCCTCCCGGAGCCTGCTCCTCAGGCCTCCACCATGCCCCCAAGGAGCACAGCCTTGCTTGATGGCTGTGTCCAAAGGAGGTCTCGGCCCAGGACTCCATCCCAGAACCCCGGATGGTTTCCTCATTATCTGTGGCAGGCCTGACAGCTAGCTGGGTTGATTGCTCAGCTGCTTCTGTCCGCTCTATGACACTTGGAGCCCAGACCGGTGCGGGGCAGGTGCTGGTAAACACAGAGAGGGTGTGCGTGCGGGTGGCTGCCATCCTGCCCAGCCAAGCTGGCCTCCCTTAGCGAGAGGGAGACGTTCTCCTCACGTGAGGTGGGGCCAGGCCTGCGTGCGCACTGCTCAGGCCCCGGCAGAAGCACACACACCCGTGGGCGGCTTTGCGGGCATTTTGCGGATTTCCAGGGAGGCTGAGCAGATGCTTGCACATTTGTTTTCTGCATCTGCTCTCGTGGAACAGCAGCTTAGACTTTGTGCCTTCTTGTCTGCAAGTGTGTGTGTGCACCTCTTAAGAGAACATCTCCCGCCTTTGGACACAACCATCAAGCAAGGCTGTGCTCCTCGGGGCATGGTAGAGGCCTGAGGAGCAGGCTCTGGGAGGCCCCAGCTGGGGGGCAGAGGGGTGCGTCTCCCCAGGGCCACGCTGAGGTGCGTGTCTTCCACAGACCCCTGCCTGTACATCCCACGCTTTGCCCACCTGCTGGAGTTCGGCGAAAAGAACCATGAGGTGTCCATGACGGCCCTAAGGCTGCTGCAGAGGATGAAGAGGGACTGGATGCACACGGGCCGCCGCCCCTCGGGGCTCTGCGGGGCGGGTACGGGCGCGCGGGGCGGGTACAGGCACGCGGGGCGGCGACGGGCGTGCAGGGCGGGGACGGGCGCGCGGGGCAGCGACGGGCGTGCGGGGTGGGGACGGGCGCGCGGGGCTGGGCTGGCTGGACCCCACGGCCATGTGTGAGTGCGGTCTGTGCTCACCCTCCAGCGGGCCGGGCTGCTGCGGGTGGGTTCTCCCCAGAGCTGCCTCCCAGCTACCCCTGCCTGGTCCTCACCCAGCCCGCAAGGCCTCTGCCTGCTCCCTGCTGGCCTCCTCGGCCTTGGGGAGCAGGCAGGACCATCAAGCCAAGGGGACTCCAGGCTTCCCAGCCTTGACCCGAGGCCTGACTGGAGGTGCAGCTGTGCTGAGTCGTTGCTGTAGCCCCCTGCTCCCTTCCGGGCCGCTCCCTGTTCCCCTCAGGACTGTGGTCTGGGCTCCACCCCCCAGCTGGCAGGTGCCCACAGACACCCCGGGACCTGGAGCCCCTGCTGGCCCTCACTTTCCCTCCCAGCCCCACAGGATCAGTGTTGCTCAGGGGCACATCCAGCTCCAAGCCTGAAGCCCAGAGCCGGGCCTTTGCTCGGAGCAGCCGGTTGTGGGCACTGTGTGTAGCTCACCGGGGCCCCCTCTGTCTCTCCTCGATGTTCCCATGCGAGTCAGCTCAGAGCACACACGTTTGCTTTGAGAGGTTACACAAAATTCTCAAAAAGTGCATTTTAATTCTTACGTTTAAGAAAGGAGACTGTGGTGCAGCACCTTCTCTGGTTTGAAACTGTTGTGTCATCGCCTGCAGCGCAGCGAGCCCTCCTGGGTGTTCTCACAGTCACGGGCCTGCAGCCCCTCCCGCAGGAGGAGAGCATTGCTGTTGCCCCGGCTCCCAGAGCCCCTGCGCGGGTCACGCCGTCTGCCCAGGGTGTTGCTGGGTTGTCCCCGTTCTGAATTCCCTGTTTCTTCCCAGCACTTCTGGTTGCAGCCCGGATGCATGATTTCCGGAGGACCGTCAAGGAGGTCATCAGCGTGGTCAAGGTGTGCGAGTCCACTCTGCGCAAGAGGTGGGTGGCTCTGATCCCGCCTGGGGTCCCGGCGGCCCCCCTCTGCAGTGTCTCTGTCCGTGTGGCGGCCCCTTTCTTCCACCTGGGGTTGAGGGGGCCAGTGGCTTCTGAGGCCGCCCTGACTCACAGGTCAGGAATCGGTGCTGAGAGCAGCCGTGCCCGTCCCCTGGCCGGCGCAGCCAGCGTGACCCGTGGAGGCGGCCGCTGTCCCTCCTGGAGTGGCCAGGGAGCTGCTTTTTGAGCAGCGAGTTGCCAGGGTCATCGCGGCAGCTGTGGCCGGAGCGCCACTCAGCCTGGGGTGAGTGAGTCGCTGGCACTCGTCACTGCAGCCCGCTTCCCCCGAGTTGGGAGCCCCTGATGGCTGTGCTTCAGCTGAGATCGTGTTCTACGGCAGCTTTCAAAGCAGAGGGAGTTTGGTTTGCTTATTTGACCTCTAGTTCTCTTTATAGACTCTCCTGTTCAACACTTGGAAGGTCGTGTGGGACACGGGAAGTGGGCGAGAATTGGTCACGGTTGGGCTCACTGCCGCGCAGGAGCCCTGTGTGCGGAGACGGGCTGGGACTGGGGGCCTCCTTCCCGGGCTCTCCCTGGGGCCCTGCCCTTGGCTCCCAGGGAAGCCAGCCTTCCCAGTGCAGCAGGACCGAGAGGCTGCTGGGCGGGCCTGGGCCCCGTCTGCACAGCTGCGTGTGTGCAGGCGCTGGGCTGGGGCCCCACGGCCCCCAGGGGATGTTTCACTAGCTGGGTGCTGGTTAATGCGCTGCTCAGGGCTCTGCCGGATTCCCTTTCTTCTGTGTGCTTCAGGCTCACGGAGTTTGAAGACACGCCCACCAGTCAGCTGACCGTGGACGAGTTTATGAAGATTGACTTGGAGGAGGAGTGCGACCCCCCGTCCTACACGGCTGGGCAGAGGAAGCTGCGGCTGAAGCAGGTGGGCCCCGCACGCGGCCTCTGCCCTCACCGTTCCCTGTTCTTCCTTTAAGACAGCGGCTTCCTTACGAAGACTGATGAGGGCGTGCGTCCGTGCACAGCCCGGGAGAGGCGGATGGGGCGCTGAACCCAGTGGGGGGTGGCGGGGTGGGCTGCACCGGGCACAGTCCCTCCTGGGCCCCAGGTCCGCTCATCTGTCCACGGGGCCTCCCCAGGCCGCCCAAGTGCTCCAGCACCATTTCTCAGGGAAGCCTCCTTCCTGCAGGGCCCAGCGTCTGTCTGGCCTGAAGCTGTGTCCCTCCTGTTGGGGTGGGGCCCTGCCCGGGCCCGAGAGGCCTGCGGTGCCCATGGCCTGGTCTCGCCCGTCACTAAATGCTCATGCCCTTCCTTTCCAGCTTGAACAAGTGCTGTCGAAACAGCTGGAGGACGTGGAAGGTAACCGCCCGTTCCCTGGACAGAGGCTGCAGGGCCTCCCAGGATGGAGCTCACGATCGCTTTTCGCTTTTAACTTATTGCTTCAGGTGAAATAACCACCTACCAGGATGCCATTGAGATTGAGCTAGAAAACAGTCGGCCCAAGGCCAAGGGGGCGCTTGCCAGCCTGACGAAGGACGGTGAGTCCAGCCGTGTGTGCGGCTGCCCCTCAGCCCGCCTGTGCCCGGCTCCTCCCGCTGCCGGCCTCCCCCCGCTTGGGGCCACCCTGGCCCACGTGCCCCGCAGCCAGCCTCCGTGCCCCCAGCACACCCCGAGCCACCCCATCCCGGTGTGCACGCCGCGCCTCGGGGCGCCTCCGATGGTGCTGTGTCTCCAGCGGTTTCCTGTGCTGTCCATTCGTGTCTTGAGTGTTTCGTCTTCATTTTCTGGCTGCGCTACCAATTTCCCACTGAAGCAGCTCTTGCGCTGATTGGTGCACCCTGCGACCTCTGTGCTCTGCCGGTGACATCCGCCCTCGGTTCTGGACTCCGCCGCTTCTCCCCGTGTCCTGACCTTCGGCTGCCGCCCTGCCGCTTTCCTCCAGCGGTCGGGGGTGGGGGGCCTACACCGTGCCGCCTGGTGGCTGGCGCTTTGCTGGCGCTGTCCCTCCTTGGCACCACCGTGCTGTGGCCACAGGTCTGTTGGTTGGAGATGCCTGCGGTGCTTGGGGAACAGGCCCCCAGGGCTCCATCCACCAGCGCTGGGCTCCGTGTCTGCCGGGCTGTCCCCCCCACCCACACAGCCAGCTGTGTGACCCTCCCACAGGCAGAAGTGGTTTCGGCTGAGGCTGGCTGGTTTTTGGTGCCGGGCACCCCTGTGGGCCTGAGTGCACGCCTGGTGGTCTCTGCCCTGGCAGCCTGCCTCCCCGCCCACGCTGCCCATGTCCGCCTCTGGACACAGCGGGGCTCTGCTCTCCGGCCCAGCCCGGACCCCTCTCCCCACGAGGACCCGGCCCCCCCGTGTCTGCTCACAGGCCTCTGGCAAGGGGCTCCCTGGGCCTCGGGGAGCATGCTCTGTCCCCGGGGTTCTTCACGTGGCCTCTTGAGGCCTCTGGTTCTGGGCCAGCACCTGTTGCAGCCGCCCAGCCACAGGGCTGGGCTCGCTCTCCCTGCACGCGCTTACCGGGTGCTGTTGAGGGACCGCAGGTCTGCCCCAGGTCCCGCTTCTCACGGCTGCTCCTGACCGAGCACTGGGCATGTGTCCTCCTCCACGCCCACCGCTGGTACCGGGACTGTCTCCACGTCCCACCCCACCCTCGCTCCTGGCCCGCCTTCCTTGGTGTGCACTCGTTCCTCTGACCCTTGGCCTCCAAGCGGCCCCGCCCTGTCGCAGGCTGGCCGGCCTGGGGGAGCCGCAGCAAGGAGGAGGAGGCCGTGTGCTGGGGGGCGCGGGGGAGGAAGAGCCGCGCACGCCGTCGAGTCCATCCCTCCAGAGGCCGCGCTGCGC
Organism: Oryx dammah; assembly: GCF_014754425.2. Classification (NCBI taxonomy): domain Eukaryota; kingdom Metazoa; phylum Chordata; class Mammalia; order Artiodactyla; family Bovidae; genus Oryx; species Oryx dammah. The sequence goes on from NW_024070200.1 coordinate 452,615, forward strand.
GTGTGCGGGCCCTGAGCTCTGGGCCCCACAGCAGGCT
>NW_024070200.1:452661-477613 GCF_014754425.2 Oryx dammah
CGCGCTGCGCGTGTGCGGGCCCTGAGCTCTGGGCCCCACAGCAGGCTGCGCGCTGCGCGTGTGCGGGCCCTGAGCTCTGGGCCCCACAGCAGGCTGCGCGGGTGGCCAGTGTCCTAGCTCTGCCGGCCCCCGCGGGCTGCTACGACACCGGTGGTGTCAGCGCGGGCACCCAGGCCGGCAGGCAGCTGCCTCCTGCCGCTGGAAGTCAGCTGTGTCCAGAATTTTCTGTGAGAGAGATCGCTTCTCCTCTGGCTGTTTCGCTCAGCGGTGTCGCTCTGAGCAGCCCGCCACCTGCCAGTCCTCTCTGGAGCAGGGGCCCCGAGTGTCCGGTCCCGAGTGGGAGTCACTCAGCTCAGGTGCTCAGTCCTGTCCGACTCTTTTCGACCCCATGGGTTGCAGCGCGCCAGGCCTCCCTGTCCATCACCAGCCACTCCCGAGCCCACCCAAACTCATGTCCACTGAGTCGGTGATGCCATCCAACTACCTCATCCTCTGTCGTCCCCTTCTCCTCCTGCCTTCAATCTTTCCCAGCATCAGGGTCTTTTCAAATGAGTTGGTTATTTGCAACAAGGGGCCAAAGTATTGGAGTTTCAGCTTCAGCATCAGTCCTTCCAATGAATATTCAGGACTGATTTCCTTTAGGATGGACTGGTTGGATCTCCTTCAAGTCCAAAGGACTCTCAAGCTTCTCCAACACCACAGTTCAGAAGCATCAATTCTTCAGCTCTTAGCTTTCTTTATGATCCAACTCTCACATCCATACATGACTCCTGGAAAAACCATAGCCTTGACTAGGCAGACCTCTGCTGGCAAACTGATGTCTCTGCTTTTTAATATGTTGTCTAGGTTGGTCATAATTTTTCTTCCAAGGAGTAAGTGTCTTTTAATTTCATGGCTGCAGTCACCATCTGCAGTGATTTTCAAGCCCCCAAAATAAAGTCTGACACTATCTGTTTGCCATGAAGTGATGGGACCAGATGCCATGATCTTAAGTTTTCTGAATGTTGAGCTTTAAACCAACTTTTTCACTCTCCTCTTTCACTTTCACCAAGAGGCTTTTTAGCTCCTCTTCACTTTCTGCCATAAGGGTGGTGTCATCTGCATATCTTAGGTTATTGATATTTCTCCCAGCAATCTTGATTCCAGCTTGTGATTCTTCCAGTCCAGCGTTTCTCATGATGTACTCTGCATAGAAGTTAAATAAGCAGGGTGACAATATACAGCCTTGATGTACTCCTCTTCCTATTTGGAACCAGTCTGTTGATCCATGTCCAGTTTGAGCTGTTGTTTCCTGACCTGCATACAGATTTCTCAGGAAGCAGGTCAGGTGGTCTGGTATTCCCATCTCTTTAAGAGTTTCCCACAGTTTGTTGCGATCCACACAGTCAGAGGACCTGGGTTATTTGCAGTCTTGGACTGTTGCGTGTAAACCACTGTGAACATTCGTGCCAGTCTTTGCTTCCTTTTCTCGAGGGTAAGTGTGGGGGAGCAGCGTTGCTGGGTCGGGGAGACGTGGTCGGGTGGTTCAGAAGCTGCTTCCCGACACGGCAGCTCCAGGCGCGTGGTGCCGCCCTGGCGCTCTGGCCGTGGCTGCGGGCGCCTGTCGTGGCGGGCGGCGTGCCCGTGCCCGCCCGCCCGTGACGTCTCTGCTGGGTTCTGCTCACGTTGTTCGCCCGGCTGTGACGGAGCTGTTTTCAGAGTTGTTTACACATTCTAGAGGCAAGTCCTTGTCAGACACGTGCTTTGCGACGGGTCTGCAGCTTGCCTTTCTGTCTTCCTAAACAGTGTCTTTGAAAGCAGAGCTCTCATCTTTGATGGAATCTGATTCTTCGACGCTGGAGTCAGCGTCTCTTCCCATTTCCCACCTTTTCTCAGGAGCGTTTACACTCGCAGCTGTCAGGCTCGTGTTCTGAGTCGGCTCTCGCGTCGCGGCTCTCACGTCGCGTGCGTGGTGTGGGCGGCGTCGCGGCTCTCACGTCGCGTGCGTGGTGTGGGCGCCCTGTGTGCAGCCGCGTGGAAGCGCTCTTCCCCGGGCGGGCGCTCCAGCCTCCTGCCTGCCTGACGGGGCGTGTGCACTTGTGCCCTAGGCTCCGTCGAGGACTCCACGTCCAGCTTGTTTGGGGAGGAGGACACCGAGGACGAGGAGCTGGAGGCCGCGGCCAGCCACCTGAACAAGGACTTCTACCGGGAGCTGCTTGGAGGCGGCGTCCCTGGCGGCTCGGAGCCGGCGGGGGGCCCCGAGGAGGGCAGGAGGCCCCCGGCGCTGGAGTCCCTGCTCGGGCCTCTGCCCACGGCTGCCAGCCTGGGCATCTCGGACTCCATCCGAGAATGCATCTCCTCCCCGAGCCACGAGCCCAGTGAGTGCCGGGGGTTGGGGGGTGGACAGGGGCGTTCCCATCTGGGTCGTCGGGCCCCTCACCCTCTGCCGTGGGAGCCGCTGAGGGGCAACCTCGTGTGAGGGCGGGTTCGGGAGGGGCTGTGCTGACAGCTGGGTGTCCAGAGCACTTGCAGTGTCTCTGCGGCCCTCCTGCACTGGCCCAGGCCCTCGCTGTGGTTGCTGTGGCCCGTCTCCTTCCTGCCCCTCAGCGCAGGAAGCCAAAGCCACGTGTCACAGGGGCCACAGGGGCAGCCTGGCACCCCTGCCTGTCCCCTGCGGCAGCCTGGTGGGGAGGTGTCGGCCGAAGGCAGCCTCTCCGCTGAACAGATGGGCACTGCTTGCTGGGCTCCAGTGCGCACGGGGCCCTCCCCACGAGGAAGGCAGGTCCGGTTCCCTCGCGTCTCATGCCAGCGTGGCCTCATCTCCTCCCTGGGCACCGAGGGCTCGGCCTCTGTGTGAGGAGACTTTGTGAGCGGGACGCTGCTCGACGCCCCCGCTGTGCCCTGTGGGTGCCCCTGCCCTGGGAGTGGACGGGGGCCTGACAGACCTGGCCCCCCTGCTGGGCACGAGCAGGCCGCACCCCCGGGGCTGCTGTGCGAGGGCACCGGGCAGAGGGCTCACACGGGGACCCAGGGACAGAAAGAGGCCGTCCTGGCTGGAGCTGAGAGCAGGGCCCCTGCTGCAAGTGGTGATGGGGCAGGCAGCCGACAGGAGGGTGCCCCCGTTTCTGGGCCACACGGAGGGCACCACTGGCCCAGCCGGGGCGGGAGGGCGGTCCTCAGGTCTGGTGGGTCCTCAGCGTGGCTGGGGAGGCTCCCTGGGGCCCCGTCCGAGGAACGTTGTTGAGAAGCCCCTCCGTAAGGAGCGTGAGGACAGGGTTTCCTGCAGGTCAGAGTTGCTTCCTCCGCGAGCCCCTGGGAGCAGCGTGGGGGGATGGCCCTGCCCCAGGCCCTCAGCCAGCCCGGGTGAGCTGTGTGCCTTTTCACGGGAGGCCGAGCCTGAGTCCAGCCTGTGCTCCCCTCCAGAGGACGCCTGCGGGGACGGGGAGCTGGACCTGAGCGGCATTGACGACCTCGAGATCGACCGGGTAGGCGCTGCCTGCTCGCGGGGCCCCCAGGGCTGGGCTGCACCCCTGGGGGGCTCGCGGGGCCCCCGGGCCCCAGGCCTGCCGTGCTGGTGGCTCTGAGTCCGCTGCCTGGCAGCGCCCGCCCGCGGCAGCGGGGAGCCTTTCCCTGATCTGTCGCCGCGGGCCTGCAGCCACTGCCGGTTCCTCAGCTGGCATCGCGGCCGTCAGGGCAGCTCCTTCTCTGGGACTGTCGAGCCTGCAGTCTGGCTGGCCTGGCTCCTGTGCCTGGGGGCTGCGAGCTGCTGGGGAGGGTGCAGCCGCCAGGCTGGTCTGGGGAGGGCGGGGTATGGCGAGCCTTCAGCCCGGACTCCACACACCTTCCTTCTCGGGTTGGAGGCCTGCTTCCTGACTGGCATGCTTGTGGCCGAGCTCTGGGCACGCCCTCTGAGTGACCCCGTGCTCTGCCCCAGTACATCCTGAACGAGGCGGAAGCCCGCGTGAAGGCTGAGCTGTGGATGCGGGAGAATGCCGAGTACCTGCGGGAGCAGAAGGGTGAGTGGCTGCCTGTGCCCGCCCAGGTTCCCCAGGACACAGGCCTCGCTGACCCCGCTCTCGGTCTTTCAGAGAAAGAAGCGAGGATCGCGAAAGAGAGGGAGCTGGGTATATACAAGGAGCACAAGGTGAGTGACCCCCCGCCCCCGCCTGCCCCCAGGGGCCGCTGTGCCCTCGCCTCAGGGCTGTGCTGTCAGCCCCTCGCCCCCTGCAGACGGCCGCCCCTTGCTGGGCAGTCCTGCTTGAGGCGCAGGACGGCTGGGGGCTGCCCGGTGGGCCGTTGGCAGAGGGCAGCGCCGGCCGCCCAGGGGTCCATCTCTCTGGGGAGGATGAGAGGCCCCAGCCAGCCCTGACGCCGTGAGGCTCCTTCCCAGGAGTCCGGCTGGTGCCCCCTATGTCCTGACTGGCACCTGGCCGGTTCACAGAACCAAGGCCCACAGTCAGCATAACTTCTGTGTTTCCCTCAAGCCCAAGAAGTCCTGCAAGCGCCGGGAGCCGATCCAGGCCAGCACGGCCGGGGAGGCCATTGAGAAGATGCTGGAGCAGAAAAAGATCTCCAGCAAGATCAACTACAGCGTGCTGCGGGGCCTGGACGCAGGGGGCGGCCCCCCCGCGGAGGACGGCCCCCCGCCCCAGGAGCACGGCCTCCCGCCCGGGGAGGCCACGGACCCCCAGGCGGAAGCCACCCGGCCCCCGGAGCGGGCCAGTGCCCGGAGGCTGTCCCGACGGAAGACGCCCTCCAGGAGAAGCCGGCCTGACCCCTCGACGAGCGTGGGCAAGAGGTACCGTGCCAGATGGGCCTGGCGGGCTGGGGTCGCTCACCACCCACGTGCCAGAAACCAGCGTCCATGTCCGGAGCTCCTGCTGCCCTGGTGGGGAGCTGAGTGGGGCTCCAGCCTCGGACGGGGCCCGCGGCATCATAGACAATCCTGGCTGAAGAAACGGGAGGGGGGGCCAGGCCTGTTCCCCACCCAAGGGCTCCTGGAAGTCCCCGCACCACCCCACCCTCGGAGAGGAGACCACTGACGGGGCCAGCGGGGCCGGGGGAAGACGGCAGCGCGGCTGTGGGGCCCTCCTCGTTGGGGCCGGTGGGCCGCCCTGCGTGGACAGGTCCGGGCAGCTCTGCATGCCCGCCCCCTGGGCTCCTGTTAGGCCCGAGACTGGTCGGCGAGCCCCCGCCTGGCCGCTCCTGGGAGGCGGGCAGTGCTGGGCTCTGTGGGGCGGACCCCACCCCCGCTCTGTGTCCCCGGTGCTTGCGGGCTCTGCTCAGAAGCCTAGCCGCCCGGGGGCAGCGTGGGAATGGCTGTGGGGCGCGTCGAGAGGGGGCCTGAGACACAGACCTGCCCCCTTGGCCTTCCCCCAACTCCGCTGGCACGCCCTGCCTGTGGGGCGGCCCTTGCCAAGCAGTGTGCCGCTGGCTCCCGCCTCTTGGCTCCGGGACTCCGGGCTGCTCTGCCTGTCCTGGGGTCACTGCTGCCCAAGCCCCGCACACCATTCCCTTGGAGAGCTGCCCTGCGGGAGGGACTGACTCAGCCTGGGTACAGCCGTGCCTTCGCCTGCCGCCTACCCCTCCAGGCCGCTGGCCAGGACCACGGGGAGCCAGGGCCCCCGTGAGAGCCCTGAGCCCCTGCTGCTGATAGGGCAGGCTGCCCGCGGCCTAGCCGGAGACCCCCACTATCGGGTGTCCACCGCTGGAGGCTCTTTCGGGGTCCATCGTGGGTGTGTCCAGCGCAGTGCAGGCAGGACGACGGTGGCTGTGGCCTGAGGGTCTCAGCCGCTCCCTGCTGTGCCCTGCGTGGACGTGAGCAGGCCGAGAGGGCAGCCCACCTGTCCAGCGACCTGCCAAGCCCGCGGGGTCAGGGTGGGTGGAGGGCGGCCAGGCCTGGGTGCAGGAGGCAGCTGTGGGATGCTCCAGGGGTGAGAGGCCAGCACTTGGGCCCCTGGGGACAGGAGCAATGTCCCTGGCCTCCACACACCGCCAGGTGCGGTCAGAGGCAGGCCTCTCCGGGCCAAGTCCTCCTGGGCGGAGGCGCGGCCTGCGCTGAGGCTGCCTCACTGTGCGCTGTTCCAGGTTGAGGCCGTTGGTGTCGACGCAGCCGGCGAAGAAGGTGGCACTTGGAGAGGTGTGTCACAGGGGGCGGGGCGGGGCCGGGACTGGGGTCCTTGGGGAAGAGGGTGCCCGCACGGTGTCTGGAGGGCGCGCCCACCCAGGCAGAGGGGCCGGGCCCTGGGAGCCGAGGTCCAGCAGTGGGGCGGCCCTCCCCCGGCGGCCCAGAGCCTGCCCGCGCCTGCCCAGCCCCTCGCCTCGCCTGCAGGCCTCACTCCCGAGCGCCCGCTCCCTGGAGGCCGAGCGTGTCGGGCCTGCGGCGGTCGTGGTGGAGAGCGGGCCTGTGTCGTACCACGCGGAGGAGGACGCGGAGGAGGAGGACGCGGAGGAGGAGGACGGGGAGCCCTGTGTCAGCGCCCTGCGGATGATGGGCGCCAACGGTGCGTGCGGGCGGGCGGGCGCTCTGGGGGGGTGCGGGCTCTCGCCGGCATTGTTAGTCAGCCGTGTGGGTTTTGTGGAAGGAGCTGACTGGCCCCTGCTTGCTGTGCACGGGGGTTGAGGGTGGGCCTCCGGGCCGCCTGGCCAGCTGAGAAAGGTCCGATCCTGCCCCTCTCCTGAGGGCCGCCGGTGGGGGCAGGGCCCGCAGGGCTGGCAGTGGGGCTGTGGGGGGCACTTTGGGGGCACCGCTTCTGGGGCGGCAGGGGGCGGCGGCCTCACCCCCCGTGGTTACTGCCTCGCGCTCTGCAGATTACGGCTGTGACGGGGATGATGACGACGGTTACTGAGGTGATCTCACGTCCGGCACGTCCGCTGGTGGCCCTGCCACTGGCTCCCAAGGGTCTGACGGCCTTGGGTGAGCCCCCGCTGAGCAGCAAGGCTCGGTGATGAGACGGGCGCCCCGCTGCCTGGCGGCCCTCGCACACAGCCGCCCGTGACCTCATGGCCCTCGCTGTCGGGATCCTGATCTAAGCAACGTGAGGAGTGTGTCTGTTTCTCAGCAGAGCGGGGTCTCGTGGCCCAGGAACCCTTGCTGGTGCCTCTACCACGTCCTATGGAGAGAAACTGCGGGCCAGGGAGGCCCAGCCACGTGTCCAGGCTCATGGAGGCCCAGCGGGGTCTGGACCCTGCTCTGCCCTGGGGCCGGGAGCCTGCGCCCCTCACCTCTTTGCCGCATCTGAGAGAAGCACTTTGCATCCAGCTGACGCCCAGCTGGGCCCTCCCTGCTTGCCCGGGCCCGGGGACCCCACAGACGTGCACGGAGGAGCCCACGGTCTGCCTGGCCCCGCAGGGCGGCAGCACCTCTCGCCAGGCGCACGCACAGCTGTCTGGCCGCCTCCCTCCCGAGCTGCACCTGGGTCCCTGTCCTTGGAGGCGTGGCCAGCAGAGGCCCTCTGTTGGCAACACTTGGAACCTCCTGGGCCAGCCTTGCTGCTGGAAGGCCCAGAGCCCTCGCCCTGGCCTTGGGCATGGCTGCGCAGGGGGCGTCCACAAGGGGTCCACAGAGGCTTCCGCTCCTCCAGGCCAGCCTCGGCCACCCGCCCCTCATGGTGGCAGAGCCATAGCAGCCTGCCCCCGGGGGCTCAGCCCCCCACCCCGGGTGGGCAGGCCTCGTGGCATCCACCCCAGAGGGCATCACGGCTCACCGGGGGATGTCGAGGCCCTCGCTGTGCCCCTCAGCCGGGACCCCAGGGCACCTGGTAGGCTGGAGTGGAAGGCTGACTGGTGAAACACAGAGATGGCTGCTGGAGCCAAAGCTCACTGAGTGTGTGGCGTGCGGCTCTGTCTGGCCCTGGTGGAGCGAGCTTAGGCGGGGGTGCTGGGCCTCCAGGCTCCAAAGGCACCCGGTTGTTAGCTGGGGAACCCGTGACACGCCCAAACTCACAGGAAGCCCCTGGGCCCCTGCAGAGGCTCTTAGAGGGGCCTCGTGGTCGGGGGCCCCCGCCCCACCCCGCACGGGGAGCAGGTGCTGAGCTGGGCCGGAGCCCGGGAGCCTCCGGGTGGGGGAGGAGCTGGCGGCTGTGGGGAGCCCCCGGGCTGCGTGTGCGTGTTCTAGACACAGAGGTCTGGCTGGACGCTTCCCCGGGAGGTGGACGGGAGGCCAGCCTGCAGGCCCCGGCCCTGGAGCTCCCTTCACAGAGGAGAGACTGATGGCCCTGCAGGGCACGAGGTAGATGGTCAGGCCTGCCTGAAGAGGAGAGGCTGCTGAGCCGGGGGCGGGGGAGCAGCCGAGCACGTCTGGGGAGGAGAACACGGGGGGCAGCCGCCGGGCTGGGCACGGGGTGCGGAGGCTGGGCCCTCAGCCGCACCCACTCAGGTTGACATCAGCAGGGTCTTCTGTGGGCGCTTGCCCGAGCAGGGCACGCGACTGGCCACCAGGCTCCACATGGCGCTGGAGCGGCTAGGGGAGGTGGCCTGCGTCCCCCGGGGCCCAGGGTGGCCCGTCCCCGCCGTGTGCCCTGCCCCTCCTCCAGCGTGAGGCCAGGGCCCCAGGTCCCCTGCCTGCTCCTCCAGGGTGTCCTGCTCTCCCCCGTCTCACTTTCCTAGCTTGTCCCCCAGCGGCCTGGTGGGGAGGAGGGCCGGCCGGGAGAGGCCTGCAGGGCCTGCACACCCGCGTAGCCCACCTGGGCACATACATGCCAGTGCTGCTCTTCCCCGGGGCCACCATCAGGGCGCCGGGTCCCAGGCTCTGACGAGACCCAGGTCTACCCCCAGCGGGGCTGAGCTCTGGGGCCCGAGGCCTGACGGTGCCTTGGGCACCCTTGCGATGAGTCTGCGGAGGATGTGGCACCTGCTGGCACCCGGCCCACACCGCGCTCCCTGACCTCGTGCCCTTCCCACCCCTCTGGGCCACGGAGCCGGGACCATGGGCGCCCTTCCTGGCAGGACTGACTGGGCCACGGTGTCGTGCCACTCGCTGCCTCGGGCCCCCCAAGAAGGAGGAGCAGGCCCGAGATGCCCCTGGTGCCCACGGGTGGCAGGGAGCCCCATCCCGAGCCAGCTTGCCCGGGGCCCGGCCTGCATACCTGCCCCCCTCCCAGCGGCTCCCCACGCTCTCCTGGCTTCCACCATCGTGCCTCCAGACAGGCAGTAGGGCTGGTGGCTGCCTTCTGTCGCCACGGCCCCTGCGGGCACTGGGGGGAGTCTCTCTGAGGGAGGGGCAGCTTCTGGGGGGCCCCTGAGAACCAGGGTCCCTGACACTCCTTCTGGTAGAGCCCAGCCTGAGCACCCACTGTGCCCCGCCCACTGGCAGCCCCACAAACGCTGCTCCCACGGCTCAGCGCTGGGCGAGGTGCAGACCAACCCTCCCCATCTTGCCACCCCAGGCCAATGCCCTCCTTCCATCCAGCGCTCGCCCTCCCCGAACCCCTCTGCTGTCTCCACACCCTGGCCCTCCATCTGTTCTTGGCGGGCTGGAGCGCTGGCCGAGTGAGGGCCGCGAGTCTGGGACCGAGAGAGGGGTCCTGTCCCTCCTGGGCTGAGGTGGGCCCCAGGAGGGCGAGGACATTTCCGGTCCCCAGGTTGGGGCTGCCCTGAAGGCCCCGGGTCACGGCGGGGGGGTGGACTTGCCCACCCCACCTCGAGGGGCCCAGCCCCACGGCCACCTACCCCCGGCCGCCCTCAGGCTGCCAGGCCAGTGTCCTGCTTCCGCCTCCCAGGCCCCAGGTGGGGTCCAGCACAGACCCTGGGGACACTGCTCCCTGCACAATAAAGGCTGCCTTTGAAGGCGCGAGCCCTGTTCAGGGTCTCTGTTGTCTGACACCGTCCAGTGGCTGGTGGGCCAGGATGGCTCTGCCCCCGGCGCCCCCGCTTGGTGCCACCCCCACCGGCGTGGGCGCCCCAGGCTCGCCGTCCTCCACACACCCACCCTGTTCTCCTGGGCTGAGGACCCCCTTGCCCAGCAAGACCGTGGGGATCAGTGTGGACAGAAAGCGGCCCGTGCCCGGCCGTGGGCCCGAGTGTCACCCCAGGCCCCGGTGCCGGGGCTCCAGCCACCCCTTGTCTCAGCCTCAGGGCCCAGTGAAGCCCCTGAGTCCGGACCCTCAGCCCAGACACCTGTGCCTTCAGGGAGCCCCCGCTGCTGCCGCACTGCAGGGCTAGCCCCGGGCAGCAGGGGGCGCTCCAGGACCAGCAGGGCCTGCGGGGCTCCGGGCGGCTCCTGCCTGCCTGACCCACAGCGGGGGTGGCTGTCTGCCTCACGGCCTTGGGTTCTGGGCCATCTGCCCCGCCCAGGGGTCCTCCTGACACTCGCTCGGTTCCCTGTGGCCACATCGGCAGGACAGCCGGCTCCCTGCACGCGCACACTGGCCGGCTGGGGCCACCGACAGGGCATTACCTCCTGGGCGCGGGGGCTCTCGAGTCAGGGTCGCGCGGGCAGGCGGCAGCTGCCCCGGCTGGTTGGCGCCTACCCGCGTTGTCCTGGCCTACGTGCCTGGAGGGCCGGCTGGTCCCTGGGGAGGCCTGGACCCCAGCCAGGCTGGCAAGGGGTGGGGTCTGAGGTTCGGGCTCCAAGGCTGCGGGCCTCAGGCCCTGACCGCCCGGGCCCTTCCCAGGGCCTGTGGGCGGCGGCAGAGGCGAGGCGGTCTGGCCTTCCTGCCGCGAGAGGAGCCTAGTTCAGGAAGCCATCACAATGGTCCACCTGGGTCCCAGGAGGGCAGGGGGCCAGAATGGTGGGACCCGGGCGTCACCGCCGCCTCGGCCCGGGCGAGGCCAGTGGAAGGCCGTGGTGGGGCAGGCGGCGGGCAGGTGGGCTGCCACACGTCACGGGCAACTGCAGAGGCCACGCACTCGGCTGAGCCCCAGAGGCCTGGATGGCTGGAGGCAGCGCCACCCTGCTAGACAGCGTGGGGACCATCCTTTCCTTGGCTACGAGGTCCCTTCACCCTGGGCAGGCTGAGTAATTGCTTCCCCCACCCAGAGGCCACAGTGAATACAGCCATCGTCTGCCGGGTGCCCGCCTCAGTGGGGCCTGGGAAAATGCCCGTGCAGGGCTCAGCAGGGGCCTGGCTGCCGTGGGCCCTGCTGCCAGCCTCAGCCGCTGTGGAGCCGAGCCAGTGGCAGAGGGGATGCCCTGGGGCAGGAGGGCTTGGGTCAGTGGGGGCCACACCTGCAGGACCTGAAGGCAGGCGGCTGGGGTCCCGGACAGACCTCCCGGGGGGCTTGCGCCTCTGGCTTTCCCTCCCCACACACCCCCTACCGGGTGTCCCTTCTAGCCACACACAGGGCTCTGGAAAACAGTCCCCGTTCATCGGTTCATGGGTTTACTTAGCAGACCTCGCCGAAGCTCTGAGGGTCTGCAGCTGGCCGTGGGGACGGGGACAATCCGGGGGGAGCAGCCCCCCATGCTGAGGGCAGATGTGGCAGCAGGGGTGGGCTGGGCGTGAGCAGAGCCGCTGTGCAGGGCAGAGGCGAGGGGACCACGGGGGGCGGGGCGCCGGGCAGGGCTGAGCGGGAGGGCCTGCAGCGACGGGGAGGCGGCCTGCGTGCTGGGCGCTGAGCTCACCAGTCTGGATGGCACTCAGCCCCTCCCTCCGGTTGGTGGACCCCAGCCTGGCCCTGGGCAGAGACAGACTTTCCCGACGACGGTCACTGACCCAGCCGGGAAATGTGAATCTCGGGGAGGTGACGTGGTGGTCACGGGCCGGGCCACAGCGTGCGGAGGAGCGCCGTGCACACGGGGGCACACCCTGAGCCGAGCTCCCACTTCTACCCACAAGGCATGGCACGTGGCGGGGGGTTCTGCTTGGCCAGCCTGCAGGCGGCCCTACAGGGTGGGCCTGAGTGGACGGCTGATGTGTGCCATGAGGACCCTCCTGCAGGGTGTGTGCCCGTGTGTGCACACTTGTGCGTGTGTGAGGGTCAGTGCCACAAGGGCCTGGCTCCAGGGAGGGGTCCGCACTTGTTTGGGAAGGGCCCACCCCAACAGCTGGTGGTTCCTTTAGCATTTACATCGGGCCCAGCGGGTGCCCTGCGAGTGCAGACCAAGGTGAGCCTCCCAGTGCCCTATCTGCCCCATCCCCCTCCCACTTCAGTTCCTGTCCTGACCCGCACGGTGTCCCCAGGCTCACTGGGCAAGGAGTGCACTGGGGTGAGGGAAGAGGGGTCTGCCCGTGAGCGGCAGAGTCTGGGTTCCTGCAGCGGGGGGGGGGGGGGGGGGCCGGGGGGCCCAGTAAAGGTCAGAGACGTTCTGTGGAGTGGAGGCATCCCCCGGGAGGCCCCAGGGTGGGAGAGGTGTAGGGGTTGGTCCAGAAGACTTCCTGGAGGAAGAGGGGTGCACACAGACCAGAGGAGGAAGGTGGGCTGCCAACCTGGGGCTGGGTGACTGCACCAGGAGAGGTGGTGGCGGTGGTGCTCCTTGGGGCTGGGGGACAGCAGGGCCTGCAGGAGGGAGCAAGCTTGTGGCCAGAGCTCGTGGTCAGCCCCGTGGGCCCTGCAGCCCTGGCTGCCCACCTTATTAGCTATAGGCACTGGGAACTGGGGGCCACAAAGAGGTGGGGGCACCTCAGCCCTTCTGGTTGTGGATGGGGGAGGGGGGGACAGACTAAAAGATGGGGAGATGCCGGTGGGTGGCCCGGGGACGGGGGCTCAGAGTGGCCCTGCCAGCCAGGTGTGGGCTGGGCTGAGGGCAGCAGTTCACTTTTGCAGGAGTCGGGGGGCATGGGCCTGGGTGTCCCCAGGGCAGGCTCTCAATGAGTCACTGACGACCTGGTGTCCCGGCGCCGCGGGTCCAGGCTGCATGGACCGCAGGAAGCATCGTGGGCTGATAAAGGGCGGGAGTCAGAAGCCACCGGGCCTCCCACTTCCTGCATTCAGAGCAGCGGGCTTGCTGCTGGGCAGAGGCTGGGCGGGCGGCTGCTCACGCAGGCTGTGGGTCTGTGGCCCAGCCTGGACGGCTCCCGAACACCATGTAACCCGTGAGAACCTGGCCATGCTTGCGGAGACCGCAGTGGGGCATCGAGGTGGGCACGGGGTCCCAGGTGGCCTCTGGCTGGAGGGTGGCCACAGTTCAGAGGCTTCGGATCAAAGGGTGAAATGGAGGAGGTGGTCAGGTCAGGACACAGCCAGGGCCAGCATGGGGTGGAGGAAAATACGGCAGGTAGGCCAGGGTGGGCATGAGTCCCCGAGAGGGTCCGGCTGTGTCCACCTGAAGGTCAGGTGTGTATACCCACCCAGTGACCACGGTTACCTCAGTTACTCAGGAGATGAGGTGCTCACAGCACGTGAGCAAGACGGGCTAGAGGAGTTGGCAGGGACCATCTGGCTCCTTGGAGGGCATGACCCCAGGCCACTGAGTGGCAGTCTGGGCAGCCTCACTGAGGCACCTGGAGCTATGTGGGCTGCCTTATAGCACCACCCCCAGTGATCGCAGCCCCAGCACTCCACCATGTGGCTCTGCCCATGGCCACAAGCTGCTGGCCCACCACCACCCTGATCACCATCTCTGCCCACCCAACCACACCCCTGGCACCTTGGCAGAGTCAACGTGCAAACGCGCCAACTGTCACCTTATCCACAGCCACTGCCACCATCATGGCTGGGCAGACAGAACAGGGCTGCTGTAGGCCTGAGCTCCCCAGACCCCTGCCCTGCCTGGCACATGCCAGGCCGGGAAGTGGGCTATGTCATCCCACCAGGAAGAAGGAGCCTGTCTCTGTTCTCCCAGACCTGTAGGTCTTGCCCCTCTCAGTCCTGTCCTCCCGGCAGGCTCCAGGCGATGCCTTCCCAGACGCAGACAACCCCTGCCACATTCAGAGCCTCCCAGACCAGGGGTGGTGACCTGGGTCACCTGGGCCCTGCAGAACCAGCTCAGGGATGACTGCTGACCTCAGCCCCGCCGCTCTCTCTTGGAGCTGGCTCTCGGCGCTGAGCCTCTGTATACAGAGCTGACCGTGTTCACCACGTGTCCAGGCGCCTCGGGAGGACTGCCCCAGGCAGGCGTGAGGACCAGGCTGCCAGCTCCACCCTTGGAGCACAGCGAGCCGCGCGTGACCCTCGCAGAGAGCCAGGGCCGCCCTCCCCGACTTTTCCAGTAGGCGCAGGAAACGCACGAGGCTCTAACTTCCTCCGCCTTCTGAGGGGACACTTCCCCAAGCGCGGCTTCTGCGGATCTCGACAGGTCCAGCGGGCGTGTCCGCAGGGGCAGGGCCAGGTGGGGGAGGAGCCTGCTGGGGGCGGGCCGGCCCAGGCTTGGCTCCTCATTGGCCGCCCGCCCGCGGGGCGGGGCCAGGTGGGGAGGAGCCTATGGGGGCGGGGCCGCCTCGAGTTGACTCCCCTTGGGCCGCCCGGCCGCTGGCCGCGCTTGGGGTCCAGGGGCCCGTGGAGTCCGCGGAGCGGTCTTATCAGTGCGGGCAGCTGGTGGCCTGTCCGTGCGCGAGCGCCCCGGCCCAATTCAATGGCCATTGTCCGCCGGCCCCTTTGTTCAGGAGGCGGCGACTTCCTGCGGGGCTGGGCTGGGGCGGGCAGGCAGGAAACGCTCTGAGCTGAGGCCCAGACGCCGAGGCCACCCTGGCCCGGGGTCAGAGGTGACGGCCACCTGCCCGGGGCCACCCTAGGTCCTGGGCCGGGGGCTCCAAGCCAGACCAGGGGCGAGGCTGGTCTCAGCTCGGCCGTTTCCTCTGGGTCTCCGTGTGCCCGTCTGCAGGGAGGACGGACGAGTCAGAATAGTCAGAATAGCCGCTCCCGGGGAAGGCTGATGGGAGCTGTGCTCATGAGATCAGATCCCATAGGGCTGCAGGAGGGGCGGGGGAGGAGGACGACGACCCTTGGGCAGAGGGGGGCCCCTCGCAGGCCTGTGCTTCTCCTCTGGTCCTTTCAGGGGTGACAGGCTCGACAAGGTTAAGAACAGCAGTAGGCAGAACTCAAGTCCCAGAGGGTGGAACCCAGCTCCCACTGCCTCAGCAAAAGGAGGAGCCCACTGGGGCTCCAGGCCGGGCAGGACTGTGGCCTGGCGGAGGAAGAGGGAGGCGGGGTTCCCAGTGCCTCCCCAGGTGAGCCAGATCTCCTGTTGCTCCTCCACTGGGTTCCACTAAGCAGTCCTGCCCATCCTGGACAGGTGGTCCACTTGGGACCACGGCAGACCTCCTCATCAGTCCCTGCTCCAAGGCTGCCCACTCACCAGGCCCCGGCCTCAGTCACGTGATCACCCACAGCTGAGAGTAGGGTCTGC
The DNA here is from genome assembly GCF_014754425.2 of Oryx dammah. Lineage (NCBI taxonomy): Eukaryota > Metazoa > Chordata > Mammalia > Artiodactyla > Bovidae > Oryx > Oryx dammah. The sequence continues at coordinate 467,867 of NW_024070200.1, forward strand.
AGAAGGTGATGGGAGACACAGCTCCCCTGTCCTTACCCAACCTCTGCCCCCTTCCCACCACACCAGACGGACCTCTTTGGGCCAGCCCTGGCCTGCCTCCCCTCCCTAGAGCCCTGGGATTGCAATGCCTTTCTCTGAGTGTACCCCTTACCCCACACACACCGTGTTCCACCCTGCAAAGCCCTCCCTGACTCAGTCCAACTCAACCAGAAAAAAATCATCATGGCTATCACTGTGGTTATTTCCAATGACAGGATTTAATATGAGGAGTTGGTCCCAGAGGTCTTAGAAGCGCTGGATGCCACTGCCTGAGGCCAGAGGAGCCCAGGGCAGAGTTGTCACCCAGACCCCACCAGGGGTGCATGCCCGCAGGGCTGGGCCTCTGCAGCCTCGACCTGCTCTGAGCTCAGCTGTAACACCAGGATTTGTGCAGAGACACAAGGTGTCAGGCGGAGAAGACCCTGCAGCACCAGGACGGCGCCAGTGCTTCCCAAAGGGCAGTGAGCTCGTGCGAGCGGCCAGGGCACCCCGCCCCTCCCGCAGGATTTGGGGGGAACGCCTGTGAAGAATCGGGGCGGAGGGGGCGCGGAGTGGGGGCCAGACCCCATGCAGAGTGCCTGCCCCAGGGAAGGCAGGGGTGGGAGGACAGTGGACAGGAGGAGCCTCCCCACCTCTGCAGTGCTCCACTGTGCCCTCGGAGGCCAGCAGCAGCCATGGGCAGGGCAGCCCAGTGCATCGGGGCTAGGGTGGGGGGAGCAGTGGGGCCGCTGTCCACCAGCCTTGAAGCTGGATGTCCTGTTGTCTAGTTACTCCGTCGTGTCCGACTCTTTGTGGCCCCTGGACTGCAGCACGCCGGGCTTCCCTGTCCTTCACTGTCTCCCAGAGTTTGCTCAAACTCATGTCCGTTGAGTCAGTGATGCCATCCAACCATCTCATCGTCTGTCGTCCCCTTTGCCTCCTGCCTTCAATCTTTCCCAGCATCAGGGTCTTTTCCAATGAGTCACTTCTTCATATCAGGTGGAAAAGTACTGAAGCCTCACCATCAGTCCTTCCAATGAATATTCAGGGTTGATTTCCTTTAGGATGGACTGGTTTGATCTCCTTGCAAGTCCAAGAGTCTTCTCCAACAGCACAGCTCGAAAGCATCAATTCTTCAGCACTTCGTTACGGTCCAACTCTCGCACCCACACACGACTACTGGAAGAACCATAGCTTTGACTCTATGGACCTTTGTCGGCAAAGTGTCTCTGCCTTTTAATACGCTGTCTAGGTTTGTCATAGCCTTTCTTCCTAGGAGCAAGCATCCTTTAATTTCACGGCTCCAGTCACCATCTGCAGTGATTTTGGAGCCCAAGAAAATCAAGTCTGTCACTGTTTCCACTGTTTCCCCATCAATTTGCCATGAAGTGATGGGACTGGATGCCGTGGTCTTAGTTTTCTGAAACTTAAGTATTCTCTCCCTGAGAACACCGTGAGCAGTTATGAAAAGGCAGGGTCCTAAGGAAGCCTCATCTCAGCCCTGCAGAGAAGGGCCCTGTGTCCCCAGCGCAAGGTGGTGGGTCCCACCACCTCTGTGCTCTGGGCCCTGAATGGGGGGTGAGGTGTGAGCGGGTGAGGCCTGAGCTCCAAAGAGAGGTGTGGCCGTGGTGGGCTTTGGGTGTAGGAGCTGCCAAAGCCTTAGGAGAAGGCAGGAGGGTCAGCCAGGGCTTCCCCCAGGAGAGACCAAGAGGCCAGTGGCCACAGTGTGGCCGCCAGGGCTGGGGTGTGGTGGGCAGCTCGTAGCTCGAGTCCCTGTGCCCAGGGACAGAGAAAGGTTGAAACACAGAGGTCGGGACAGCCTACCAGGCTCTGTGCCCTGGAGAGTGCATCAGCGCTGGAATTACTGGGCAGGAGGGCCAGCCGGCGGCCCATCCTCAGGGAAGAGGTGGGTGGAGACGGCGTCCTCAGCACGTAGCCCAAGAACCCCGCGGTGTGAGCCTGGGCCCGGCACTCCGTCCCTGCCACAGGCGCCCTGCTCCGCCTCAAACCCCCTCTTCCCAGGCCCTGTCCACAAACCTCTTCTGGGAAGGGAAAGACACCAGGGGTGCCCTCAGGATCCTGTCCCCGCCTCAGCAGGTCAGCGGTCCCCTGGGCTCTGGGTCTGACCACCTGGGCCACCCGGGCCCTGCGGGCGGAGGCGGTGGGACCTTCAGCCCGTGGTGGCCCTCGTGGGCCAGAAGCACTCAGCATCGCCCTATTCAGGGGCGCCTCCAGGCCACCCCCCTCCTCACCCAGACCGTGGAAGGAGACCCAGGCTCTGCTGCTGCTACGCCTCCCTGGAACCTCTGCCCTCCGCCCACGGCAGTGCCCCCGGCCTGCCCTCACCATGGCACCCCATCTGCTCTGCCCTGGATCCTCTGTCCCCTGAGAAGCTGTCTTCATGGCCCACTCTGTCCAAGGCCCCCTCCTCCAGGAAGCCCCCCTGCCCCCTCCCAGCCCCTCTGCATGTCGACAAGCAGCTAGGGTTGAAGCTGAGGCCTGGGGGGCGGGCAGGGGCTGGAGGACGGGGCAGACCCTTGCCCGGCCCTGGGGCCCCGCCCGACTTGGCGAGGAGCTCCCCTTTGTGGGAGGTCCCTGTGTGAACCACTCTCTGCCATAGCACAAATGCAGGAAATCGCCATTCTATCAAGCTCTATTTTCTCCCACGGAGGGAAAGCCTGTCACACGAAGGGCATTGTTCCCGGGCTCGTGCCTTCCGGGCGGGCCTGGCTGCAGTGGGGCGCGCGCGTTCCTGGGGCTCCTGGCTGCGCTGTTTCCCTTCGAGACCCCGGGGCGCCTGGGGGCTGGGAAGGCAGGGCCTAGTCCCGGCCCCGGCCCAGGGCGACTCCTGCGTGTCCAAGCCTGTGGACACACGCCCAGGAGCCCGCGCTGAGGCGGGTGAGAGTGAGGTCAGAGCCGGGGGCCCACACACACGCCCCCACCCCCCACGAGGCCCCAGCCCCTTCCCTCGCCCCTGCGGCCCTCCAGACCCGCCCGGGGGCTCTGGCCCGGGGGCCAGGTGCTGTCCCACTGCCTCCGCTCCGTCCGACTCTACCCTCACAGGCCACTCTGTCCTGGGAGATCCTGCAGGGGTTGGGGGCCTGGAAGCCAGCTAGGCCGTGCCGGGGGGAGGGGGCAGGCTGCCCTCAGGGACCCCCGCCCGGCCAGGCAGTCCACCCCCGCCCCAGGCCCACGGCGTCCCCCTGTGAGCCAGGAGCCCGAATGGTCAAGGGCGCTGCGTCACCTGTCCCCAGCTCAGCTGTCCTAGAGAATGAGAACTGCCCGTCGGCTGCCACTGGCACTCTGAGCGACCCCGGAAAGGGTGGGGGACAGCAGGCACCCCCTCCTCACTTCCCGGGAGGTTCCGGGGGGGGCTGGGCACCTGGAGGTGCAGGTGGAGGGCCGCTCTGCAGGAGACACAGGCCCCAGATTTGAGCTGGACTCGTGGGGGAAGGCGGGGGCTGAGGCTGGGCGGGGTGGAGAGGGAACTGGGGACTCAGGGCGGGCCGGGGCCAGCAGGAGGGCTGGGCTGCAGGCCGAGGCCCTGCCGGGGCCTGAGTACATCTCCCTCAGCTCCACGAGCCCATGGCGGGGCCTGGGCACCCAGGCCAGGCAGGGCAGGAGGGGCGAGACCCGAGGCAGGGAAGGGGCTCCGAGCCGAGCGGGGTCAGGGTGAGAGTGCAGAGGCCCCGGGGAGGCCGCCGGTCCTCGGGTGGGGAGATACTGGCAAGTGGGGTGCGCTGCCTAGGGGGAGAACAAGACAGAGGCGGGCATCCCTGGAGCCCCACGCCCCCAACCTTGGCCCTCCGTGACCTGTCTGGCTCCGCCAGTGTCCAGGCCTGAGCTCTGCACCTGCTTTGAAACCACACCCCAACTCCCGGGCTTCCCGCAGCCCGCCAGCCCCCACTGCCCCACCCCGGGAGGAACCCCCCTCATCAGGAACCCCCCCGACCAGCAGCCTGACCTCTGGACCCCTGGGCTGCCTGTCACCCCCTCTGGGGAAAGGCTGAGCCTTGGAGGAAGCCGATGTCCACCCGTCCACCTGCCCAGACTGCTGGGCACCGCCCGGGGCATCCCCCAGGCTGGGGCCACCAGGAAGCCCCTCACCAGGCCACGGGGACTCCGGGCCCCCAGTCCCGTGGGATCACGTGCAGCCACGCTCTCCTCCTGCCCCAGTCGTGGCAGACGACCCTGCCCCCGCCTCTTAGGGAGAAAGACGAGGCAGCGGCCAGCAGGAGCCCCCGAGTCCTGCCAGGGGCCCAGCAGGCTGAATCTCACCCGGGATCCTGCCCTGACTCCCAAGTCCACACAGTATTCCCAGAACCTGCCAGTGTGGGACTTCACACGCCAAAGACACGGTTAAGTGGAGGACCCTGGGTGGTGTCCTGGGCTACAGAGGCAGCCGGTGTCGTCGCGAGGGGCCCGGGGTCGTCACGAGGGGGACGGGGTCATTGAGGGGGCCAGGGTCATTGAGGGGGCCAGGGTCGTCACAAGGGGCCTGGGGTCGTCACGAGGGGCCCGGAGTCATCACAAGGGGGCCGGGGTCATCACGAGGGGGCCGGGGTCGTCACAAGGGGCCTGGGGTTGTCACGAGGGGGCCGGGGTCGACACAAGGGGGCCGGGGTCGTCACGAGGGGGCCGGGGTCGTCACGAGGGGGACGGGGTCGTCATGTGGGGGACGGGGTCGACACGAGGGGGCCGGGGTCGTCACGAGGGGGCTGGGTTCGGCTCGAGGGGAAGCCGGCGGGTCGTAGTCCGCATGGGAACAGGGCTGCTGCGCCGCTGGCTGTGAAGAGGGAGGAGGTGCCCGCCAGGAGCCAAGAGTGCAGCGGCCTCTAGAAGCTGGGAGAGGCCGGTGTCCGTTCTCCTCTGGAGCCCAGGAAGCAGCCTGCCCTCCCCTCACCTCCAGGCTCACGCTCACTGCCGTGCGTGCGTGCGTGTGTGTGTGTGTGTGTGCGTGTGTGCGCGCGTCTCCACGTCCACTCTGAGCACGGCTCACTGGGTCTCTGAGGCCCCCAGGCCCACAGGGGGCTTTCCAGCGGGCTCCCCGGGGCGTGGCCCGCGTCCCCTGGCCTTCACCCGGTCCTCCACTCCCCCCTCCTCCCGCACCTGCTCCCACGGGGCCCAAGGCCACTCGCCTGCGTGGCCTCCACTCTGGACAGTGGTCAAGGCCCCTCGCACTGGTCTCCTGCCCTCCCCAGCAGGCGGCTATGGCGACCCCTCCACACCCCTGCCTGGATCCCTCCCAGGCTCCTGGTGCCGCTGAGGGGCCCAGCCCGGCCCAGGGGGGCTCCCCTGGGAGCCACGGCATGCCCCTCCTCCTGCTCCTCCAGGTCCCTGAAGACAGCGCCTCGTCTCCAGGGGCCCCTAGTCCAGCCCCCTGCTGCCCTCAGTGTTCGCATCCCAGCGCACCCTGAGCCCCAGTTCCCAGCTGCCTGCGCACAGCAGGCACCCAGAAGCACGTCTCTAGTCTCGCTCCAGGCCCCTCTCCTGTCCCCAGGGCCACAGTAGCCTGCAGGGACCTGATCCTGACTCACCATCATGGGCCCCAGCGTGCTCCAGCCAGCATGGAATGCTCCTGACCAGTCTCTGTTGTGTTTTTCTTTCTTTTTTAAAGTTATGTATCTGTGTGGGCTCTCCAGCGTGGCGTGTGGGCTCTCTAGTTGTGCACGTGGGGTCTTAGTTCCCTGACCAGGGATCGAGCCGCATCCGCTGGACTGGAAGGTGGTTCCTTAACCACTAGGCCACCAGGGAAGTCCCGGATGTATCTTCCTTCAAGAAAACGGAGCTGAAAATCCCATCACGTTAACCGTCTCGCTTCTGCACTTCACTGGCGTTCAGCACATTCTCAGTGTTGTCTTCCAAGTTCCAGAACATTCTGTCCTCCAGAAAGGACACTGTCCCTGTTCTCCCCTCCCCCAGCCCCGGCAACCCCAATCTGCTTTCTGTTCCTGTGCGTTTATTTCATATCACACGGGACCTTCTGTCTGCCTTTTCACTCAGCAGAACGTCTTCAAGGCTGTTCTGTGTGATAGCACATGTCAGAATTTCATTGCTTTTATTTTTTAATTTTTATTGGTGTATAGCCGATTTACAATGTTGTGTTAATTTCAGGTGTACAGAAAAGTGACTCAGTTCTATGTATACATATATGGACTCTGTTTTAGATTATTCTCCTGAATAGGCCATGGTAGAGTACCGAGTAGAGTCCTCTGTACCACGTTAGGTTCTTACCAGTTACCTAGTTTATATATAACAGCGTGTACATGGCAGCCCCAGCCCCCCGAAGTGTCCTGCCCCGCCTCCTCTCCTGCTAACCGTCAGTCTGTTGCCTACATTTGTAGATGAGTGTATTTGTACCATATTCCAGAGCCCACTTATAAATGGTATCATATGGTATTTGTCTTTCTCTGTCTGGCTTACTTCACTTGGTATGATGATCGCTAGGTCCACATTGCTGCAATTGACAATATTTTGTTCTTTTCTATGGCTGAGTAATAGTCCATCAAGAAACACCTGGAGTAACAGGCAAATTTGGCCTTGGAGTACAGAATGAGGCAGGGAAAAGGCTAACACAGTTTTGCCAGGAGAACACACTGCTCATAGCAAACACCCTCTTCCACCAACACAAGAGAAGACTCTACACATGGACATCACCAGATGGTCAACATCAAAATCAGATTGATTATATTCTTTGCAGCCAAAGATGGAGAAGCTCTACACAGTCAGCAAAAACAAGACCAGGAGCTGACTGTGGCTCACATCATGAACCACTTATTGCCAAATTCAGACTTAAATTGAAGAAAGTAGGGAAAACCACTAGACCATTCAGGTATGACCTAAATCAAATCCCTTACAATTATACAGTAGAAATGACAAATAGATTCAACGGATTAGATCTGATATACAGAATGCCTGAAGAACTATGGATGGAGGTTCGTGATATTGTACAGGAGGCAGGGATCAAGACCACGCAAAGGAAAAGAAATGCAAAAAACAGGAAAATGGCTGTCTGAGGAGGCCTTACAAATAGCTGTGAATAGAAGAGAAGCAAAAGGCAAAGGAGAAAAGGAAAGATATACCCGTTTGAATGCAGAGTTCTAAAGAGCAAGGAGAGATAAGAAAGGCTTCCTCAGTGATCAATGCAAAGAAATAGAGGAAAATGACAGAATGGGAAAGACTAGCGATCTTGTCAAGAAAATTAGAGACACTAAGGGAACGTTTCATGCCAAGATGGGCTCAATAAAGGACAGAAATGGTATGGACCTAACAGAAGCAGAAGATATTAAGAATAGGTGGCAAGAATACACAGAACTATACAAAAAAGATCTTCACGACCAAGATAATCACGATGGTATGATCACCAACCTAGAGCCAGACATCCTGGAATGTGAAGTCAAGTGGCCCTTAGAGAGATTACTGCAAACAAAACTAGTGGAGGTGATGGAATTCCAGTTGAGCTGTTTCAAATCCTGAAAGATGATGCTGTGAAAGTGCTGCACTCAGTACTCCAGCAAATTTGGAAAACTCAGCAATGGACACAGGAGTGGTAAAGCTCAGTTTTCATTTCAATCCAAAAGAAAGGCAATGCTAAAGAATGCTCAAACTACCTCACAACTGCACTCATCTCAAACACTAGCAAAGTAATGCTCAAAATCCTCCAAGCCAAGCTTCAATAGTATGTGAACCGTGAAGTTGCAGATGTTCAAGCTAGGTTTAGAAAAGGCAGAGGAACCAGAGATCAAATTGCCAACATCTGTTGGATCATCGAAAAAGCAAGAGAGTTCCAGAAAAATATCTACTTCTGCTTTATTGACTATGTAAAGCCTTTGACTGTGTGGACCACCACAAACTGTGGAAAATTCTTCAAGAGATGGGAATACCTGACCACCTGACCTGCCTCTTGAGAAACCTATATGCAAGTCAGGAAGCAATAGTTACAACTGGACATGGAATAACAGACTGGTTCCAAATTGGGAAAGGAGTATGTCAAGGCTGTATATTGTCATCCTGCTTATTTAACTTATATGCAGAGTACATCATGAGAAACGCTGGGCTGGAAGAAGCACAAGCTGGAATCAAGATTGCTGGGAAAAATATCAATAACCTCAGATATGCAGATGACACCACCTTTATGGCAGAAAGTGAAGAAGAACTAAAGAGCCTCTTGATTAAAGTGAAAGAGGAGACTGAAAAAGTTGGTTTAAAGCTCAACATTCAGAAAACTAAGATCATGGCATCTGGTCCCATCAGTTTATGGCAAATAGATGGGGAAACAGTGGAAACAGTGAGACTTTATTTTTTGGGGAGGGGCTCCAAAATCACTGCAGATGGTGACTGCAGCCATGAAATAAAAAGATACTTGCTTTTTGGGAAAAAAAAGTTATGATCAATCTAGACAGTATATTAGAAAGCAGAGACATTACTTTGCTAACAAACGTCTGTCTAGTCAAAGCTATGGGTTTTCCAGTAGTTAGGTATGGGTGTAAGAGTTGCACTATAAAGTAAGCTGAACGCCAAAGAATTGATGCTTTTGAACTGTGGTGTCGGAGAAGACTCTTGAGAGTCCCTTAGACTGCAAGGAGATCCAACCAGTCCATCCTAAAGGAAATCAGTCCTGAATATTCACTGGAAGGACAGATGCTGAAGCTGAAACTTCAATACTTTTGGCCACTTGATGCGAAGAACTGACTCATTTGAAAAGACCCTGATGCTGGGAAGGATTGAAGGCGGGAGAAGAAGGGGACGACAGAGGATGAGATGGTTGGATGGCATCACTGACTCAATGGACATGAGTTTGAGTGAACTCCGGGAGTTAGCGATGGACAGGGAGACCTGGCGTGCTGCAGTCCACGGGGTCACAGAGTCGGACACGACTGAGCGACTAACACTTTCTGGGGAGGCAGTGGCTGCATTTGAAGCGGGTCTTGGAGGTCCACACCCAAGGAAGGAGGGGCCCTTCCACAGCAGGGAGCGGCGCGGGGGGGTGGGGAGCAGCCCCAGACAGGAGTGGCAGCTCCTCCCTGAAGGGCAGATTCAGGCTCCTCTCGCCCTGCCCTCTTTCCAGAGCCTTCTCTCCGTCCACCCAGGGGCCTCCAGAGCTGTCTATATTCTTGCCACCACCGCCCACAGGATGACCCTTCGCGCCCCTCAACGCTCCTCTCTGGGGGCCGCGGCGGCGGCGCCGGCTTCTCTCCCCGCCCCGGGGGGCAGATATCCGCTCGGCTGGAGCCCCCTCTCCCAACCTGCGCTGCATCGCTCTCGCGACCAAGATGCCCAAGTTCCGCGGGCAGCGGCGATCGCCTCTCAAACCTCCAGCCGCGGCCGCCCCGCTGGCCGCACGCTCGACCGACTGCACCTTGCGGCGGGCTCGCCTCCTGCCCGGGTCCCAGCCTGCGGGCTCCGGGAACGCCCCGCGTCCGCCTTCCCACCCGCACGGACCCGGGCAGGGGCCACCCCGGGCCCGCCCCGCGCTCGGCGCCGCCCCGCCCCGCGCCCACTGGGCATGCGCAGAGCCGGGGGACGCGCCCGCGCGCCGCCATGGAGCGCATTGAGGGGGCGGCCGTGGGCCGCTGCGCAGCCTCGCCGTACCTGCTGCCGCTCACGCTGCACTACCGCCAGGTGAGCGCGCCTTCCATTCCCCCGGCGGCCCGACACCGCCCCGGGACCCCGCCGCCTTCAACCCGGAGCCCCGCCCACCCTCGAGCCCGGAGCCCCGCCCACCCTCGA
>NW_024070200.1:477623-489081 GCF_014754425.2 Oryx dammah
CCCGGAGCCCCGCCCACCCTCGAGCCCGGAGCCCCGCCCACCCTCGAGCCCGCAGCCCCGCCCACCCTCGAGCCCGCAGCCCCGCCCACCCTCGAACCCGCAGCCCCGCCCCCGCCCGCAGCCCCGCCCCCGCCCGCAGCCCGGCTCCCGGCTCCGGGCCCAGGAGCCCCGCCCCGAGTCTCGTAGTCCCGCCCCGCAGGCCTCGCGTCCCCTAGGAGCGCTTTGCTAGAGTCCAGGTGTACACGCCGGTTGAGTGTCGGGGTCGGGGAGGGTCTCGACAGGGACACCTCGAGGGACCACTCATTCCTCCAAAGAGTCTTTGCCGAGCCCCGGCCCATTTTGCGGTGGGACATACTGGGCGCCCCGAGGGTCGGGGCAAGCTTCCTGGAGGTGGTGTTCTCCATTCTGGGCAGAAGAAGGTGAATGGAGGGACGGGGGCGCGCACTGGAGAGCCTCTCCAGGTGGGCTTCCTCCCCAGGACGCCTCCTCCGTGTCTCCACCTGCCGTCTTTGCAGGCTTTCCGCCAGGGCATCTCCTCCTGCCGTTCCCTGGGAGGCAGTGCGGTACCACGGCTGCCTCCCTTGGTGCCGTACATGGAGTAGGTTCACAGGAAACACGTTTGTCCAGTTTGGGCCCTCCCTCTTTGCTTGCAGCTCCCCTGGAGTCCACTGTGCCATCCAGGCGAGGACTGCGCTCCAGAGCGTGGTCTGTGCGGCCCCTTGTTGCCCCCCAGTCAGGACAGGCGGTGCAGGCCTTTGGTGGCCCTCTCTCTGCCTGACCGCCCTTGGCCTGCAGCAACCTGTCTACCCCCCGCCCCTGGCCCCTTCCTCTCTCCAAACTATGACGCCCTCTTGACTCCCAGCCTGAGAGAGGCTGCACCGCCCCGCCCTCATCGCTGTTGTCCCATTGGCCCTAGGGGACAGGGAGTCTTGTCCCCAGGCTGGACCCAGGTTGGCAGCGCTGGCTTGGGGCAGAAGCCGGGGTGGGCTGAGGGCATAGTACAGGGACATGGGGGTTGCCGCCCTGTCTCTGGTGCTGGCCGGGGGCCAGGATGCCTGATCGTGGCCACACGGCTCCCGGGGGCACAGGGTGGTCCAGGCACCTGACCGCGGTGGCCTCTGGCTGTGGCACCCTCCTCCACTTCCTGTGAAAGGGGATGGGTACTGGTAACCAAAGCTGAGCCCCTGTGGGTGGCAGGCTGCAGTGGGCACAGGCAGGGGCCCGTGGGACACTGGGCCGGGGTGGTGAATGTCAGTGAGGGGCTTCTGCAGCTTTGCTCGGTACCTGCTGTGCCGGGGGTATCTGATGGATGGAGATCGATCACCCAGAGGCCGGGCACCCCCGTGGCTCTGAGGGGGAGGGGCTGTGTTTACACTCCAGTCCTGTTCCTCCCTCCGAGTGCCATGAAGATGAGCCAGGCCTGGGTCTGGACCACCTGGGTGGGGGTCCTGCAAGAGGGGCTGCCCGGGCCTCGGTGGACCTCTCTGGACCCTCCCCTCCACCCTGCCTGGACCTCAGGTTTGACCGATATTCTGATCCTGATCCAAGAGGGTACCTGAAACCAACACAGGGTGACACGGACCCTGAGGGAGGCAGGGGACAGGCCTTCCCTGGAACCCCTCCTGGTAGGTGGCCAGCCCTGGGGTGGCCAGGCTGCAGGCAGGCCCAGGCCTGCCTCTTGTGGGTGGTGCCTCACAACGGCCTCCCGGGCAGCCCGACTGGCACAGCACAGGACGTCAGCTCTCCTTGCCCCCGGAAACCAAAGCTCCTGCCCCGCCAGGACACTCCTGCCTCTGGGCCAAGCTCGGCCCAGTTCCCCCACGCCGCTCAGAGCAGCGTGCGGGCCTCTGCCTCCCGGGTCCCCCTGCTAGGAAGGCCCTTCCTCTGAGTCCTGGCGCAGTGTCACCTCCTCCGGGAAGTCCTCCAGGAGGCTGCTCCTCAGTGCCTTCCCTCTCTTGCAGCCCTGGCTGTACTTTCTGGCTCTGGAGCTCAGGTTCATGTCCAGTTCGTGGCTGGGACAAGGCCCCATGTGTCGGGCCGGCAGCTCACCAGGGCAATGGGCTGGACCAGTGGCTGAAGGGCAGTGGGCTAAGCAAGCTGGTGAAGGGTATCCACAGGGCTGGGCTCTTGGGCTCCAGGGCCAGCCCCATCCTCAGAGGCCTCTTTGAGGAAGGCTCAGGAATGGGGAACTCCTGGCTGACAGGGTCCTAGCCCCTCATGCCTCCTGCTGGCTGGAACCGCGCTAGCATCGGTTCTGGCTGCCCCTGGTGGCACGGGCCCCGGCTCCGCGCTGCCTTCTGTTCACCGGATGCTGCCCGGAGCCCTGGGAGCCGCTGGGGCGGGGCGCCCCGGGCAGGGGAGCAGGGTGGCAGAAGGAAGGGTCAGAGCAGCAGGACCACGGGCTGCGGGAGAGACAGCCCCGGGTCAAAACCAGGCTGGGGGAGAGGGTGGCGCCTCGTCCAGCCACACCCAAGTCGTCCCGTCCGCGGGGCGAGCTCCTGCTGGGTGCTGGCACACCACCAGACTGCTCCTGTGGCCCCCTCCAGCCCTCCCGTGGCCCTTTGTCCAGGCGCCCAAGGGAGCTTCAGCCGTGAAGACCTGATCTCTGCTCCACTCGCTCGGGAACCCCTGCCCGGGCCCTCCACACCCCGTGATCCTTCCCAGCCTGGGTGACAGCGAGCGTCTCCGCGGCTCCCCACTGCCTGCTCCCGTTTTCTCGTCACTCCTGGGGAGCACGCAGCTGCCCTGGACCCCCCTGCCCACCCGCTGCGCCTCCTGGCTCCCAGGTGGCCTGGGCCACAGCCGGCTCCCTGGGAAGAGCCGCTGCAGTGGGTCCCCGGGGCCTCCTCGCTCCCCAGGGCACTCCCCTCTCTCTTCCAGAATGGCACCCAGAAGTCGTGGGACTTCATGAAGACTCACGATAGGTGAGGGCCTGGCCTGGCTGGCACCAGGGAAGCCCCAGGCTGGCAGGGACATGGGGCCCAGGGGCAACAGAGCCACAGCCCCCTCTGCGTTTCTGAGTGCCCCTGCTCTCCCTGCCTCTCACCGAGGGGCCCCGTGTGGGCCGCCCAGGTGCCCTTGCCCTGGAGCGCCAGGAGCATGGGCTGGGGGCAGTGTGGCTTTAGCTGGCCGGCAGGGCCCACGTGTCCTGTCATTCCTGCGGCCTCAGCTGCTGCTAACCCCAGCCTGTCCAGCTGCCCAGCATGTCCTTCCCACCCCTGCCACCTGGCACATACAGGAGGCCTGGATCCTCACCTGGCAGTGTGACCCTGGCGAGCTCTGTCCCGGCCTGGGCCTCAGTCTGCCCATCTGAGCAAGGGACCCAACCCTCCAGGGCTGTGGAGGAGGGTGGCGAGGTGAGGGCGTACTTCTGTGCTAAGCTCAGTACCCCCCACCCCTAGCGTGACCATCCTCATGTTCAACTCTTCCCGGAGGAGCCTGGTGTTGGTGAAGCAGTTCCGGCCAGGTGAGGTTGGGGGCTCACGTTCAGTCCCCTGGGGTCCTGGTGTCGGTGTGCAGACCTGGGAGGGGGCTCTGGGAGAAACAGCCCTGGCAAGGGGATCTGGCCAGAGCGGGTCACGTGGAGCTGGCCGCCACAGGCCGTGACACGGTTGCCCCCCACCGCCAGCCGTGTACGCTGGCGAGGTGGAGCGTCTCTTCCCGGGGTCCCTGGCCACTGCGGAGCAGGACAGGCCCCAGGCGCTGCAGGCGGTGCTGCCTGGCTCGGCGGGGGTCACCTACGAGCTGTGTGCCGGCCTCTTAGACCAGCCCGGGCTCTCGCTGGAGGAGGTGGCTTGCAAGGAGGCCTGGGAGGAGTGTGGCTACCGCCTGGCACCCTCTGACCTGCGCCGGGTGACCTCGTACAAGTGAGTGGGGCTGGGAGGGTGGCCGGCAGTCGGACAGCCCTGGAGGCAGGCTGGGACGGGCCGCTGGGGGGCGGCGAGTGCTTCCTCCCCAGGGCTGTGCGAGCAGGGCGAGATCGCCGTGTTCTGCAGCTCGGGGTTTCGGGAAGCTTGGCCGGAGCCTGAGGCCCCTGGCCCCACTGTGCCCACCCTGGACCCCTGCGGCCCCCAGCCCCCACTGCAGTCCCCTGCGGCCCTGCCGCACCCCCCCCCCACGCCCCGTGTGGCCGGCTCCAGTGGCAGCTGCTGCTCACAGATGCCCCTGCTTCCTGTGGGATTAGGCACGGGGGCTGGGGGTGGGGGTGAGCACAGAGGACTCTGACAGCGGCTCCGGAGCGAGGGGAGGGCGGAGTCCTGGGCCAGGGTTGGAGCTCTGCGCTCCCAGGGAGGGGTCGCAGTGTGGCCTGCCCCGACCAGAGTCCAGGTGCCTGCTGGGCACTCCAACCCCCCCGGGGACATCTTCCGGGACGGGATGTCAGGTCAAGCCCACCCTTGCCCTGGGAGTGTGGCGATGGGTCCCCAGCCCTGGTGAAGTCCTGAGCAGGAGGAGGGTCTCCAGCTGAGCCCCACCCCCCAGCAGCCTGCGCCAGAGGGGTGGGGCCTCAGCTCTGCCCCCCAGGCTGGCCCAGGGCCGCCACAGCAACACCCGGGCCGGCCGGGCGTCCCTGGCCTTCAGTCTTGGGAAGGAGGTGGGGCAGGGCCTGGCGCCCCTGCTCTCCAGGCAGGGCTTTGCACCCCAGGGTCAGCCGGGCTGCATGAGGGCCCAGTCATCTGCAGGCATCCTCCGTGTACCTGGCCAGTGGCCACTTGGCCTCTGAGCCTTTGGGCCGGCGGTCCAGGGGCCCTGACTTCAGGTAGGGATTGAATCAGTGGGCAGGTCAGCCCTGGGGGCAGGGTCCCCAGAAGGGGTGAATCTGCATGGAGGCCTAGCAGGGGCGCTGCGTGGAAAAGGCTCAGATCAAGGGGATGAGCAGCCCAGCTTCTGGGCCATGAACCAGAGGGTACTAGGGAGCCACGGAGGGTTCTGGGCAGCAGGTGGTCAGCTCAGACTGCATTTTAGGGATGAGGGGAGGCAGGCCTTGTTAGGGGAGAGGAGGCCAGCGAAGCTCCTCGCCCCGGGAGCTGGACGGCAGCCGGACAGCAGCCATACAAGCCAGAGCTAAGCTCGCGCAGCCCCGTGGCTGGGCCCACAGCTTCCGTCTGCGGCCCCGGCCGCTTCCTTGCCCGTCCCGGGTGACGCAGCCCGGCGCTTGCCTGAGGTCTCGCAGCCAGGGGCGTGATTGAGTGTGCATGGGGAGGCCGTGCCGGCCTGGTAGGGCACACTCTCCTTGGCGCCGGTCTCCTTCACACACCGGCGGAAACGGGGCCTGGAAACCCCGCAGACAGCGACTTCCATCAAAGCCCAGGCTGTGGCCGCCGGCGGAAACGGGCTTCAGGAAGGGTCCAGGGGAGATAAGGGGCCGGAGGGCGGAGGAAGCAGCTGGGTGAGGTCAGTCTGGGCGTGGCCCCGCCGGGGGGTGGGACAGCTGGCGAGGGGACGGAGGTCCCTCTGCTCCTTGCCCCGGTGTCCCAGGAGCTCTTCCACCGCACAGGCCTCGGCTGGCCTCGGCTGGCCTCAGCGGGACCTGGGGTCCCCCCGTCCCCTGGACTTCGCCCACACCCGCTGGTTTCCCTCTCCCCTGCACGTTGTGCTGGGCCCTTCCCCTCTGGAGTCCAGACCAGCCTGTCTGTCACCCCATCCTCAAGGCCAGCAGTCACCAAGGCTACCCGCTGCTGATCTCTGCCGCCCGGTCTGCGCCCCTGCCTTCTGCCTGGCCTATCCCTCTCCCTGGGGCCAGCAACCCGCTCCTGGCTGCCACCCAGGAAGGAAGGGGAGTCCTTGATGCCCCCCCAGCCTATGAGCCCTGGTCCTGGGGACCTCACCCCCCACCCCCACCATGAGCCCCAGCCTGGAGTGGGTACCCTACCCTGCGAGTGCTCACAGACGCCAGCTGCACGGCCGGAGCCCTGGGTGTGGACCGGCTATGCTGGGTGGGGAGAGGACTGGCTTGGCCCAGGCTGGGCAGAGTGGCAGGGCCCGCGGGAGAGTGGGGGCTGCCTGCCAACCACCCACATTCTCATCGTGTGGTTGCCGGGGGTCAGCCGTCTGCTTGCCGAGGACCTGGCCCACCACTCAGGGACTTGACGGGCTGCGGCCAGGCGTCAGCTGGGCTCTGCAGTCTGGTCTGAGGCTCTGCGTCCTCTTGTAGCCCCTCGTGGCCGTGCCTGCGGGCTCTGTCTCCCGGCTGGCTCTCGGCCTCTTAGAGGCCCCCGCACAGCCTGGCCCGTGGCCCTCCCGCAGCAGCGAGGCAGCTTGCTTTGTCTTCAGGTGTCTCTGAGTTTTCACTGATCTCTAAACTCTCCTGACTAGGTCACACCCACCCAGGATCATCCCCCCTTTGATGAACTGAACTTCCCCTCGTTAGGTCCCTTAATTACATCTGTAGAATCCCGCCTTCATCGCCTCGTCACAGCCAGCATGTTCGCAGGTCTCCCCCACACTCACGGGGATACTGCGTGGGGATCTGGGGGCCTGGGGGCCTCCTGGAACCCTGCCTGTCAGGGGCTGGAAGGGGTGGTCAGGAGAGGTCTGTGGAAGGGGCAGGGGTGGCCGGCGGGTGACAGCCATACTGTCTCAACCTGCAGGTCTGGCGTGGGACTGACTGGCTCCAGCCAGACCATGTTCTACGCGGAGGTGACGGATGCCCAGCGGGGCAGCCTGGGTGGGGGCCTGGCTGAGGAGGGAGAGCTCATCGAGG
Organism: Oryx dammah; assembly: GCF_014754425.2. Taxonomy (NCBI): domain Eukaryota; kingdom Metazoa; phylum Chordata; class Mammalia; order Artiodactyla; family Bovidae; genus Oryx; species Oryx dammah. The sequence continues at coordinate 484,324 of NW_024070200.1, forward strand.
TGGTGCATCTGCCCCTGGACGGCGCCCGGGCCTTTGCCGATGACCCGGACATTCCCAAGACCCTTGGCGTGATCTTTGGTATCTCATGGTTCTTCAGCTGCGTGGCCCCTGGCCTGGGTCTCCAGTGAGAGAACCGCAGACCCAATAAAGGCTGGCATCGCTCTTGCATGTGTCCACCGACTCTGAGCTGTGACCGGGCTGGGCTGGGGGGCAGGATAGGGCGAGGTCTCCATGAAAGCCCTTCAGCTCCCCCTGAGCAGAGGCATCGGCTGCAGGCTGTATGGGGGGCTGTTGGGAGCTGGCCGCTGGCAGAGGGCTAGGCCAGCCCTGGGCAGTGCTACCGGCTGGCAGGGAGAGGCGGGAAGATGGTGTCGGGTCAGGCCATCCCTGGGGGCAGGGAAGGGTCAGCCGGGCCGAGCGCTCAGGGCCCACTGGGCACCGGGCCGTGGATGGAACTGTGGCCCTGGGGGCGGTGGCTGTCGTGGCAGGAGAGGCTGTGGGCAGGTCCGGAGGTGCGTGCTCCCTGCTCCTGGGTCCTCCCTGAGTGGGGCTGGGCTGGTGCCCCCCTCAGTAGCCCTGTGGCCCTGGGCACTGGTGATAAGTCTTGCTCCACCTGCTGACCTGTGTGCAGGCTGGCCTGCAAGCCCCACAGAACCCCCACTCGGGGAGTCAGGGATGACGTGAGCTGCCCTTGAGTGCCTGGGGTCGCAGGGGGGCTGGACATCTGCCCCACCAGGCAGCCAGCAGGACCTCCGGCGTACGCTGGGGCCTCTGTGAGGAGTGTGTGCGGGTCATCATGGCCGTGGGTGTCTGCAGGCGCGGCAGGGCTGTCATTTGGGAGAGGGCCAGGGAGGTTTCTTGGAGGGAAGGCTGGCTTGCCCCTCTGTGAGGGTGGTGGCCTAGCCTGGCCCTTTCCCAGAGGCCCCCAAATCCTCTGGTCAGCCCCTTGGATGATGCCCTAGGACATGATGGGGGCAGCCTGGGTCATGGTCCACTGACCCTGTAGAGGGCAGAGTGGCCAGGAGATCCTGCCGGACAGACAGGTTGGGACTGGGGGTCCGGGTGACCAGGAGCTTTTGCTGTGAACCTGCGTGCCCTGTGCCCAGTGTTCGATGGGAGGGGCGCTGAGCACGCTGCCTCTGGCTTCTGCTGAAACGCTGCTGTTAGGAGGGGACAGCTCCCCGGCTGAGGTCCCCTACCTCCTGTGCTCCCTGCCCGCCCCGGGCCAGCGGGCACTTTCCTTTCTGCTGGCCTGGGGGTTGTGTGTGGCTGAGCCCCTTCAGGAGTGGCTCAGAGCCCGTGGCCCCCGAGTCTGGCCCTTGGGGCCGCCCTAGGGTGGCTGCACCCAGGAGGCCCACTCAGGCAGCACCACCTGTATGCAAATACCGGCTGTGACCCAGGTGGGGCGACCCGGGTAGGGTCTCCTGGGAGCCCAGCCCGGCAGTGGGGTGCTGTGGGGGGCGGTGCTCGGGCCTAGGTGTGGGGCCGGCGGGGTGGTGCCGTGCTGGGGTCCCGAGTGCTAGCTCCGCCCTGTCAGAGGGGCCCTGAGGGCGGCCCTGGGCTGGGATGTCTGGAGAGTCTGAGGCAGGGGCTCTGCCCAGCCTGGAGCTGCCCCACCCCGCCCACACCTTCCAGCCGCCGCTGCCCACCTCCTGAGCTCCACTGCCTGCCCACTCAGAGGGGCCTCTGCTGGGCCCTGGGTGAGGCTGGGGGCCCTCTGCCCTGGGAAGTACATGGGCTTCGGCCTGGCAGGACAGGGCCCTGGTCTTGGGTGCGGTCCAGCTCTGCACTCTGCTCGGCAGCCCGTTGAGGCAGGTCAGCAGGCACTGCCGGGCCTAATGGAGCTGGCATCGATTTCCTGGCAGTGGGGTGGGGGGGGTGCTGTAACCGGAAACTCCCCTCCCTGGCTGCTATATTTAGCACCGCAAAACAGGGGCGGAAGTAGCTCACTCAGCCCCACCGGCTCTGTCCACATGCCCAGCAGCCGGTGCCCAGCCTGGTCCTGAGCAGCGTGGCCGGGCTGAGCCGTGCCCCCTCCACATGTGTGCCTTGTCTGGCGCAGAGTGACGCCCCCTGGGGCAGGGGGCTAGGAGAGGGAGCCCTTGGGTTAGGGGGCAGGTGGGGCTGGGACACTGAGCGGCGTGTGACCCAGGGAGCCCCAAACTATCCCAGGGTCTTCCTGGAAGAGGTGGGAGCCTGGCTGTCTCTGGGTCTTAGCCCTCTGGCTCCCCCACCACCACAGGAGGAGACCGCTGGAGGAGGATCGCCCACCCCGCAGCCCCAGTCCCAGCCCCTTCCCTCAAGTGGCCAGCGTCCTGCCTTCAGCCTCTCCTGGGTCCATTATGTCCAGGCTCTGGCTCCTGGGAGGCAGGGGGTGGGGGAGGGGACGATGAGGGCATCTGTGGCCTGTAGGGGGCACCCTGGGCAGGGAGGCAGGGAGCCTGCTTTGCTCCCAAAGGGCCTGGATGGAAGCAGAGGGGGGCCGGACCCCTGTCTCCCCACGTTGCAGGGCGGGTGGGGTCTCCCTGGGCCCCAGGGCGGCTCCGCTCCCTGGCAGGTTGAGTTGGAATTGAGGTGGGCTGAGCGTCCCTCACTGCCGCCTTCGAGCCAAGACAGCCCTGAGCAGGGCAGGGCCTCCGCCCAGAGCAGCAGCTCCTGGGACTTGTGGACCAGCCACCAGGGTCAGCCACGGCGCCCCGCGGAGCATCCTGGCCGTCTGCTTCTCCTGCAACTGGCCGCCGGCAGGAAGCTTCGAGGTGGACGAGGGGCACAGAGGGCGGCGGTGGAGGGGGGGGTTGCTGTTCTCCAGATTCCACCTCTCACTTGTGCCGGAATTGCCCCCTCGGCCCCTCCACGGCCAGGACCCTGCCAGGCCACTGGCCCCTCTCGTTTGCTTGTGGCCTTCCTGTCCGACCTCAACCCGTGCTGCCCTTCCCCCCTACAGCCAGGGATCTTTGTGACAATGTAAGTCACAAATGTGCAGCCCAACCCAGCTCAGCTGCTTTCTGTGACTTCCCGTCAGTCTTCGCAGGAAGGCTCGCCAGGCCGGCCCAGCATAGCCGGTGCTCGCCACCCCTTCCAGCCTCCCCAGGCCCTCACCTGCTCTGCCGAGGCCACGAGTCCTCCTCCTCAGCCCCAGGGCCTTTGCACGTGCTGTTTGCAGCCTTTACCTGGCCGACCTTGGCCTGCCCCCTGGGTCTGAGCAGGCCTACTGGGCAGGGTACTCCCACGTGCCTCACTCAGTACAATTTGCTGTTCTGTGTTAAGTTCCCTGCCCATTCCACCAGCCCCACTGGAAACCACTCACAGGTGGGTCGGCAGGGGCTGTGTCCACCTTGCTCATGGTTTGAGTGAGTGCTGGAGGGCAGTGGGTAGTAAGGCAGTGGGCAAGGGCCAGGATGGAGCTCTGCCCCCGGGGATGGTGCAGGGGGCTGCTCCTCCCTGATGGGGCCTGCAGGACTCCGTCCCTGCCCTTGGGCCAGAGCAGGGGGCAGGGAGCCTCTCTCCGTGAACCCACTACCTCCACAGGCAGTAACCACTGCCCAGGAAGCAACTGGAAGGGTCTGAACAGCGCTTACATTCCTTTATTTGGTGGGGGTCGCTGTGCATGGCGGGGCCTGGCTTGTGTCCTGCCCCCTCCCAACCTAGAGGGGGGCTCAGGTCAGCATGGGTGTTTGGAGGGCCCAGCTCTTTAGGCTCCTGGGGGCTGGACCCCTGGGCTGGGCAGTGAAACCAGGGCCGTGGGCCAATTTGCTGAAGGAGCCAGGGATGGAAGAAAGCCCAGTTGCTACCGGGGTTGGGCGGGGAAACCCCTTTGGACCAAAGCAGTATCCCTAAAGGCCAAGGTGATCTCCAGCCTTGGAAGGGACCCTGTTTGGCGGAGAGGAGGGGGTGTTTGGAGACCCGGAGCCTTGGCATGACTCCGTGGAGGTGAGGCGAGGTTGCTCCAGGAGAGGGCAATAAGGCGATGAGAGGAGTGGGATACGGGGGCCTGGCGACCAGGACAGCAGCCGCAGCCTCTCTGGGCGGCCTTCACTTTGTCCTGTGGGGCGTGCACCACCGTCCTTTATTCGCACCCTCCTCGTCCGCGCCCAAACCACGACCCCCATCCCGGACGTTCCTCGGATGTACGGCCTGGAGACCCCTGCCACCAGAGCAGAGCTGGACACGGGCCGCGCAGTAGTTCTGTGGCTTCCGACCTGCGGGCAGTGGGGCGGGCGTCCGAGGAGAGCAGCGCCCCCTGCGGAGGGAGTGACCGGGGGAGGTATTCCCGGGGCCGGGGGCGCGTAGTAGGGCCGCGCCCGCCCCAAGAAGGGTAGAGCCCTGATTTGTGCAGGAGGCAGCCTCTCCCCTGGGACCGCTAGGAGCGCGGCGGCGGCGCACCGGTGGGAGGGGACCGCGGCGGTGACCTCAGGGGGCGCCCCACCCCCTGGCTCCGGAGACCCGGCGGGGCTCCGGCGAGGCGCGGCCGCGTTGCGGCGCCAGGTCCCCCTCTCCTGGCTCCGGCCGAGGCGCTAGCGGAGGCCCCGCCGCCCCACCGCCAGGAGCCCCGCGAGGCGCGCGCCGGGCCAGGGCGCTGACAGGAGGCGCCCTCCGCCGCCTTTAAATCCCGGGCGCCCCCGGCCCCCCCCGCCCCACCCCTTGGCGCGGCCCCGCCCCCTCATGCATATGCAGGTGCGCGGGTGACGAATGGGCGAGCGAGCTGTCAGTCTCGCCCCGAACTTGTCGGCTGCGGGCGAGCGCAGCGCGGGCGCGCAG
>NW_024070200.1:494081-507993 GCF_014754425.2 Oryx dammah
GGTCTCAGCGCGGCGGGGTGGCCGCGGCCCGCGTGCGGGGCGGCCCGCGGCGTGTGCCTGCGTCGCCCTGCGCGTGCCTGTCTGGGTGCGGAGGCGCGGCCGGGCGCCTCGGGCCCAGGCAGGCCGCGCAGGCATGTGCGCCGCGCGTGCTGGGGCTGGTCCGGGGCAGGCCCTGGCGGAGCCGCCCGGGCCCGCGGCCAGCCTGTGCCCGCCCTGCCGTTTCCTGGATGGGTGGAGATGGGGGGCTGCCCGAGCGGGGGTCGAGGGACCTCGTCCTCGTGGGTTGGTGGCAGCCTTTGCCGCTGGTCCAGACCCAGGGGGCTAGCCTCGAGGGGCCTTGGTGCTGTGATTCTCTGTTAAGCACCTTCCTGTCTTGGGTTTTGGGTTTTGTTTGTTCTTCCTGAAGAAGGAGCTTGAGGTCCGCCTGTCAGACAGGACCCATGGGCCTGGAAATGCTGGCAGGGATGCAGTCCATCTCAGTGGGCTGTCCTGGGCCCCGTTGGGTGGGGGCTGCGGCAGGCCAGGCCTCCTGCTGCCCGATGTGGCCCGAAGCCTGGCCTCCCGGGTCTTTGTGCTGCGTACAGGGAACTGGGTGGGGGCAGGGAGGAGGGAGGCCTCTGCTAAGTGGGGTCTCAGGGTGCAGGGGAAGGTCTGGGCAGCTGGGGTGTGTCTGTGTGTGGACAGTGCCCAGAGCAGGGTGCCAGGCTGACTGCGGGACTGTCCTTCTGACCGAGGACCTCTGGCTCGATCAGCCACTGGGAGGCCACAAGAACATGTCCACCTGATGCCTTGGTTCTGAAAGAGCCTGGGTGTTGAGGCCAGGCTGAGGTTGGCCCCCCACTCCACCCCTGTCCCCCCAGCTCTGAGCCCTGTGCTGGTACCTTCTCCGTATCCTGGGCCAGGAGGCCTCACCTGCTACCCCCTCCCCCTGCTTCCTGACCCCTGGCCACAGCCCTGCCCCCACGTACCTGGGGCCTCTGCAGTCTCCCTGGACCCCCAGGCCGCAGGTGGGGAGTGTGTCCCTGGGGTGGAACAGGCAGGAGGCAGGGGCAGGCTGGGAGGCCCCGGGCGCTGGGATGAGCCCAGCCCCCTCGCCCCCGCAGCGGGCGGCAGGCAGGTCTGAGCAGGGCCCGCAGCCTGTCATCTGCACTTGGGCTCGGGCCAGCGCGGTTCGAAATCGCTACCTGAGGATGTGTTTTCTGCTCGAGTTGGCAGCCGTGGGCGTGGGGGCAGGGAGGCCTTGCAGGAATGTGGCGGGCCGACGCGTGTCCCTTGCGCTCTTGGTCCCACCGGCCGGCCAGGCATGGAATGGGATGGGGCAGGCCCGGGTCTCCCAGGCAAGGGGCCTGCAGGCTGGGGGCAGGTGCTGGGCTCGGTCCCCGCCCTCCGCCGTGCTGGGCACACCCAGGAGGGGTGGGTGGCCCAGCCGGTGGCGAGGGTGGGGCAGTGGGGTAGCTGTGTGTTTGGGGGGCCGCTCCTGTCTCCCCCTCCCCACAGATAGCGTGGCCTGGCTGCCAGGCTCAGGGCCCGGGTAGTGATGCCGGCGCCCTGGTATTTCCGCTCGGCCGGCAGCGGCCCTGTGGCTGCACCGCCTCTGCCCCCTGCCAGTCCAGCTCCATCCAGTGAGCTGGTGCGAGTTTGGCGGCCACTATGGCCCTGGGGACCCAGGAGGGGGCTGGGCCCTGCCTTAGGAGCTTCACGTGAGAAGGCGGGGTGCGGGGGCTTCTGTCCAGGACCCTGGAGCAGGTCGTGTGAGCAGGGCCTTGGAAATGGCTGGGGGTCCAGGAGTGCAGGGAGCCGGCCTGCGCCTGGCCCTGGCTTTGGAGAGGGCGGACCGGGACCTAGTTTGGGCTCTACACTTTCTAGCGCTTCCAGTGACCCTCAGGCAGTCCTGAGCCCCCACCCCCGCCACTGCCTTCTCGTTCTATCCTGGTGCCCCAGGCAAGGCTGCGTGACCCTCTGCACCCGTACCTGGCCACACGGGCTCTGGAGCCCCCGTGTTGTCTGCTCTGTGTGGTTCCAGGTTGGACTCAGGCTCAGCTTTCTGGACAGAGGTGTGTCCAGGGTCTTGGGGTGGCGGGGAAGGTGCCGGCAGTCTGGGTGTGGGGCTTGCCCTCCTCTCCTGCTCCCCCCACGGATGCCCCCACGTGCCCTGCTGGTCCCCAGGAGATGGATGATACCCGGTTGGCCCTGGCAGCTGGCTCGTAGCCAGCAGAGTGGAGGCCATATTTGATCACGTGTGTGTGTGTGCTCTCCCTGGGTGTGTCAGTGGCTACTGGGGGTTCACAGGAGCCTGGGGGGCTTGGCCAATGGAGGCACAGTGTGGCCCTGAGGGCCTCCCGCTGACTGAGGGCCTGCTGCCCAGCCGGAGGCCATGCCTGCCTCCTTGGCTCGCATTCTGGTTCCAAGACCGCAGGACCTGGCCCCCAGGTCTAAGGCCCCATCCTGATCTGTGCACTGTGGGTCTGCGGGGTGACTGCCGGCCCGGGTGGGCTGTGGCGGCTCGTGGAAGGCCAGGCTGGAGTGCGAGGAGGACCGAGGACCCGTGTGCTGTGCTCAGGGATCAGGAGGGGGCCTTGGGCCACTCAAGGGCCTGCATGTCCATGGGCAAGGCCTGGTGGGATGCCCACACTGGCCTGAGCTCCCTTCCGCAGTGGGCTGGGCCAGGGTCTGCCCCTGGGGGCTATCCTTGACAGTGTGAGATGGCACCTTCCTGGTGCTCCCTGCCCCCCGAGGAACTGCGGCTGGTGTGGAGCGCAGGCGGCCCCGGCCCCTCCCCCACACGGTGCCTAGGCCTGCGGCCTCTTTTGTGCTCACCTTCCCTTCCCTCCTGGGCCAGGAGCCAGGGGTCCCGCTCAGGGGGGGCTCACCTGCCTTGGATGTCAGGGGTCTTGGCCCAGGCATTGGTACTGGGGCCGCAGGGTGGGGCTCTTGGGCAAAGAGGGGCCCCAGACGGGCAGTGCCAGCCAGTGGGCACTCAGAGACAAGCTAGGGCTTTGCCCCTGGGTCTTGAGGGGGTGGAGCTAAGAGTGAGGCTCCACCATGGCAAGGGAAGGTCACTGGGGGGTCTGGGCAGGGACTTCTGAAGGGGTTGTGGCTTCCGGGGACCCTCCCAGGGGTCGTGTCTGGGTGAGGGCAGCCTGGGCCAGTGAGGGGCTTCTTGGTGGAGACAAATGCTTGCAATCCTCAGGCCTGAGCCAGGGTCCTCGGCCCCAGGCCCCGTCACACAGCCTGGTATGACCGGGGTCCATCTGATCTTCAACTTCTTGGTCCCGCCTGGTGCGTGTGACGAGGTGCTGGCTGGCCGTGGGCTGCTGGCTGCAGTGGGCTGGTTGGGCGCGCTCAGGCACGGCCTGGCTAGTCCCTGGTGTGGGGCGTGGGCGTCCGGGTTCCCGTGGGGAAGGCCTGCGGTCCAGTCCTCCTGCCGTGGCTACCCCGGGCCCAGCAGCTTGGGGGGAGGTGCCCCCGCCCCCCACTCCCCCGCGGTGACAATGGAGGCAGAGACCTGGGCCTCTGCAAAGCTCAGGTTTCAGGAAACGTATCTTTGCTGAGAGCTCCTGGCGCCCGCATCCCGCTCTGCTCCACGGGGGGCCGGGCTCGGATGCGGGGTCTGCAGGAGAGGAAGCAGGTGGGGCCCGCGGACCCGGACTCTGCAGTCAGCACTGCCTCCTGGGCCGGGCGTGCCCTGGGCCGGGCTGCTTGAGCCCTGTGTTCGCCCTGTGCCACTGGGGCTGCTGGCCCGTCGTCCTTTCCGGGGGTCGGACTGCAGGTTGGGACCTGGCCTTGGGGATGGGCCAGGAGGAGCCGCGGTCCGGATGGGGTTCTGGCTCAGGGCTTTCTGGAAGAGGGAAGAAGGCCAGCAGGCCGGGGGCCTATCACGGTTGGGCAGGCTGGTGGCCCAGCTGTGCCTGGCCAGGGGGCCTCCTGTTCTGTAGGACCTTGGGTCCACATAGCCCAGTAGGCACGTGGCCCACGAGGCTTGGCCCTGGGACAGAAGGCTGCTCTTTGCAGAGAGGAGACTGAGTCCTGGAGGCCAGCCGGGAGGAGGCGGAGGCCCGGCCCGGCGCCCTGCCCCCCCAGCTCAGGTTCTCCCCAGGTGCCTCCCTGCCGCCCAGGTGCAGGAGCCCAGCTGGCGGGCGGCGGGGCCCTTGTGGGTGGGCAGGCAGGCGGGCGGGCGGGCGCACGGCCCCGCAGGGCCAGGTAACCGGAGCTCCGGGTGCTGGCAAAGGTGGCGGTAACCCTACCTGGGTGGCTGGCGTGGGGTTTCCTGGGAGTTGGGAGCAGCTCCCTGCTTCCCGAAGCACAGGTGCCGGGAGGTGCGCTCTCACGCCCTGTGGGCTGGGCACCCTGGGGCCGGGGCACTCCTCAGCCTGCCTTGCGGGGGCTCCAGCCCTGGGCCCTGCCCCGCCCCCTCCCATGCTCTCTCTCATGGCCCGTGCAGCCAGGATGCCCTCTGAAGCCCCAGGAGCCCCTGGCCTCATTCACACCCACCTGGCAGCTACCCACTCTGCATAGCACTGGCACCACAGTTGGCACAGGGGCCAGCCGCTCCGCAGTCTGACCCTGAGGCCTGTTCCCCGCATCGCTGTTCTTCCAGCCGAAGGCCCTGCCTGTGGTCCCCCTGCCTGGGACGCGTCCTCCCGAGCACCCTCCCCAAAGCCGGCCCTGACCCCTTTAGTACAGCAGCTTCACAGCCATCCACAGCCTCGGAGGCAGGCCTGTGCCTGGAGCATGCTGGGTGGTGGGTGGTGGGTGGATGGATGGGTGGATAGTGGATGGATGGTGGGTGGATGGATAGATGGGTGGGTGGGTGGTGGATGGATGGATGATGGATGGATGGCTGGGTTGGTGGATGGATGGATTGGTGGATGGATGGATGGATGAATGGGTGGGTGGGTGGGTGGATTGATGGATGGGTGGGTGGGTGGGTGGGTGGATGGATGAGTGAAGTGAGTGCTTGCTGGGGAGGAGCTGGGTGCTCCAGCTGCACCCAGGAGTGGACTGACCTGGGGAAGGCTGGCCCGAGGGGTCATTCCAGGCAGAGGGAGGGTGACGTGTGCAAGGGTTCCGTGGTGGGGGGGTGTGCTGGGTGTCTGTGGGGAGCGCAGGAGCCGTGGGCAGCCCCAGGAAGGCTCTGGGCAGTGGGGGAGACGTGAACAGAGCTCTGAGATTCCTCGGGGCTCCTGTGGACGGGGGAGCGGAGGCCCCGGTGGCTGCTGGGGACCCTTGAAGAAGGCGGGCAGCCTGGGCCAGGCCTGCTGGCCTGGCAGTGGGCGCTGACAGCAGGGAGGCAGGGGTTTCAGGGACCCTCGGGGGTGGGATTCAGAGCCTGGGGTCGGCCCCATGGGGGTGGGGTTTAGAATATGGCGTCCTCTTTCTTGCCCATCTTCTCTGGTGGGGGTGAGGTGTTAGGAGGCAGCTGCTGGGGTAGGGGAGCTCTGGGCAGGGGCAGCCGCAGAGGTGAGGGGGTCCTGGGCAGGGCGGGCGTGGGGAGGGGCGCTGCCTGTGCCTGGCGGTCTTCGTGGGGTGGGGAAGGGCAGAGGGTGGTCCTGGGCTGCTCAGTGATGCCACTCTGTCACTCACCACATCCCTTGCCTGGGGCACAGGGCCAGACGGTGGGGGGAAGCAAGCACTGCTGAGGCTGCCTCAGGCCATCCCTGGGCCTCAGTTTCCCCATCTGTGAAGTGGGGCCACTTTTCCTGGACCTTCACTGTGAGCTTCCCTGGTGGCTCAGCTGGTAAAGAGTGCACGCGCAATGCGGGAGACCTGGGTTCGATCCCTGGGTTGGGAAGATCCCCTGGAGAAGGGAATGGCTCCTCACTCCAGTGTTCTGGCCTGGAGACTTCCATGGACTGTTTAGTCCACGGGGTCACAGAGAGTCGGACACGACTGAGCGACGTGCCCTTTCACTGTGAGCTCGCCGTGTCCCGCAGGCAGCTCCAGTGCTCGGGCCACCCAGGTCACCCCTGTGGCCTGGTGACTGGGCATCGACCCTCCCAGCAGGCTTGGAGGACCCTGGGCTCCCACGCGACGCCCTCTGGCCCCAGCCCACCCGGGGACCTCAGGCTGAGGCCCCTCAGCTGCCCGCCCTCTGCCCTCTGCCCCATGCGGCTCACTGTGTCCCCTCTGTAGCCTGACCTGGTCTGCTGGCCGGCGGGCTGCAGGAGCTGGGAGTCCAGGCCCCTGAGCCTGGAAGGGGCAGCGGTCCCCGCTCCAGGGGGTCATCTCGGGGTCTGGGCTGGCTGGGGTGGGAGGAGGAGCCTGACCCTCCCTCCCCACGTCTACAGCGCTCCTTCACCCTCATCGTGGAGGCCTGGGACTGGGATAACGACACCACCCCGGATGGTGAGTCAGCCCTGAGGGTCCCCGGGGGGCTGCCTGCGGGGCCTCCCTCCTCACGGGGACGCGCGTCGCCAGGCTCCTGGGCCTCTGCCTGCTGGGGCAGAAGGCACACAGTGGGCAGGGAGCCGCCTCTGCTCTGCAGGCCTCTGTGCGGTCGCCTCTTGCCCTGGCCGCCAGGATGCTCTGCCGTGCTCGAGACTTGCTTCTGCTGCCCTCGCTTCGCCTGTGTTCCGACGGGGGGCCGGGTCTTCCCCGAGGCCCGCGCCTTGGCTGTCCCTGGCGTTCCTGTGAACTCCTGCTGATACCCAGACCCAAGGCTGGTCTTTTAGGGCCCGGCCGTGTCTCAGTGGGGTGGGTCACCGCCGAGAGCTCTCTCTGGCTGTATGGGCCCCTCTCTGCCCTGGTGAAGGGCTTGGTGGGCCTCCCTGGAGGCCTAGCTGCTGGCTGGCCTGCCTTGCATGGAGTCCACAGGGCCTGTGGTGGTGGGCAGAGGTTCCCTGCAGACAGGTAGGGAGCAGCCAGTACCAACAGCCCAGGGCCTCTGGGCAGGGGAGGGGTTGCTATGAGGTCAGCAGGCCAGGGTCAGCTCGTGGAGGCTGCGTGGCCCCTGTGAGGACACCGGCTCTTCTGTGAGGTGGGTTGCTCAGCCTGCTGCGTGGAGGGTGGGCTGCAGGGCCAGGGTGGAGACAGGTAGGGAGCTTTGTGTCGCAGTTGGGGTGCTGGGACCAGGGGCGGCCTGTGGGGTGGGCGGGGTTCTGCTCTCTCCGAAGGTCAAGGCCCGGGGCCCGCTGACTGGGTGGCCGCGGGGCGGAGAGGCCATCGTGGGGACAGGCCGGAGCGTGGTTTGGACACGCTGCGTCTGGGCAGCATCAGGTGGACAGCTGGATGCTGGGTTAGACCGAGCTGGGTCCCCGCGGTGGAGATGCCGTGAAAAAGCAGAGGGGTGGGCAGGGAGCAGCGGTCAGTGGAGCTGGGTGGGCGTGGGCCTGGGCTGCCCGGGGCGGCAGGTTCCCCAGAGGAGAGCGAGGCCCTTGGGAGGAGCTTGGCTGTTCCTGCGGCTGCGGGGTGAGGGACCTTAGCCTTTTATTGCACCATCTCCTAAACCAGTACACGTGTTAAGGGAGACCCCGTGACCGTGGTTGCCAGCTCCGGCCACGCGGCAGCTTGGCTTGGAGGGAGGCCCAGCCCTCGGGTTGCTGGGTCCGTGGTCTCGGGCCCAGGGAGGCCCGTCCAGAGGCACGGCCACAGTGAGTGCTGTGGCTCCTGCGGGGACGGGGGCAGCCGTGGCTGCAGCAGTGAGAAGCGTGCAGAGCCCGGGGCGGGGCGGGGCCATGAGGGGCAGGACAGGCTGGCTGCAGGGTGCAGGCGGGAGGCCCCCCCCCCATTCCTCTGCTTCCTGCGGGGCCTGCCGAGGCCCTGCTGTCCCGGCTCTGGCCAGCTGGCTCCTCCGGCCCTGTGCCTCTGGGGGGCGGCAGCCACGCCGGCTGACTGCCGCTCCCCCTCCAAGAGGAGCTGCTGATCGATCGGGTCTCACACGCGGGCATGATCAACCCCGAGGACCGCTGGAAGAGCCTGCACTTCAGCGGCCACGTGGTGCATCTGGAGCTGAAGATCCGCGTGCGCTGCGACGAGAACTACTACAGCGCCACCTGCAACAAGTTCTGCCGGCCCCGCAACGACTTCTTTGGCCACTACACCTGTGACCAGTACGGCAACAAGGCCTGCATGGACGGCTGGATGGGCAAGGAGTGCAAGGAGGGTGAGCGGGGCGGGGCGCGGGGCTGCGGGAGCGCTGAGGCGCCACGGAGGGCTGGGTGGGGCACCGTGGAGGACGCGTGGTGCCCCACGGAGGGTGGGGGGCCCGGGAGGGCCATGTGTGAGTGTCGTGGGTGCAGGGGGCTGCCCCCAGAGCCTGTGTCACGGCCGCGGGGCGGTGTGTGGTCGCTGCAGGGGCCTCTTTGCTCTCTCCGTTTGCAGCTGTGTGTAAACAAGGATGCAACCTGCTCCACGGGGGGTGCTCCGTGCCTGGGGAGTGCAGGTGAGTGCCCGGCGCCAGCTCCTCTTTGCCTCCGGAGTGTGTGCACACTCACTCCCGCACAGAGTTGGCTGCACACGGGCGACGTGAGTGGGACGGGCCCTGCTCTTCTGCCGCTCACTGTTGGTGCAGGCCACATGCACCCTTGGAGCCCGAGTGTGTCCCAGGGCACGGGCTCACGTTGGTGGGCAGGGCCGCTTCACATACCACACCTCGGGTGGGCTGGTCTGGGCCAGGGGTGCGCGGCCCAGGCAGAGCAAGGTGGTGCTCATGGACGGGGGATGGGAGAGGCCTGGGGGCCTGGGGGCAGCCAGGGGGCCCCGCAGGGATGGGCCAGGGGGCAGAGACTGCTGTCCGGCGCAGGTGGGGGTGTGGGGGTCGCCCCCGTGGGTGTCCTGGGGCAGGAGAGTGGGGCTCGAGCACCCCGAGCCCTCGGGATCCTGAGCCACTGACACGGGCTGGCCCTAGGCGCAGCGAGCGGGAGAGAGCAGCTGCTGTCGTGGGGGTGCTGCCCACCCTGCCCGGGTTTGTGGGAGGAGGCCTGGCTAGGGACGCTCGTGGGCCCTGTGAGTACAGGCAGGGCAGGCGGGTCAGAGGGAGCTGGTCTGCGCTCCTGCTGCTGCAGGTGGACAGCAAGGAGCTGGCTGGGGCAGCAGGTCCCGGACAGGTTGGCGGGGGTTCAGAGGGAACCAGAGAGCCAGGGGTCTGGGCAGCGGACCTTGGTTGAGGGAGCAGTGAAGTCACCGCTGGCTTGTGTGGGGTCAGGGGGTGGGCGGGGAGGAGCGGGGGCCAGAAGGGGTTGGGGGGGCCAGGGGGCTCTCTACAGGGCGGGAGCCAGGTGGGTGCCGGTGCTCGCCGATGGCCTAGGAGCTGGGCCCTGGGGACCAGGCGTACGCCCTCGGGGGTGAAGCCCTTCGGGGGCGCTGCCAGTTGACAGGGGAGCAGGGGGTGAGAGAAGCCTCTTCTCCACTTTGGGTCTGACTCATCAGGATCCCCTCTGCTGCGTTTTTCTGACAAGGATGCTGGGCAGGGAAGTTTGGTGGCTGCCCCGCTGACTCTGGCTGGGAGGGCAGTGTTTGGGAGCCAGGATGGGGGCACCCTCTGCTCGGCCTGCGGTGGCTGTGGCCTGGGAAGGGGCAAGTGGAGCGGACCCTCCAGTCCCGGGCAGGGAAGCGGGCAGGTTGCCTGGGGACCCGGGGTCGGGGGGTGGGCCTAGGGCTTCACCCACTCTGTCTGCTGGGTTTGAGCTGAGTTGAGTGGCAGTCTCAGAGCAGCGGGGCGGAGAGGTGCCCCGGGGCCTAGCCCACGGTGGGCTCCCGTCTTGAGGGGCAGGTGCCCCCGGAGCACCCTGCGTGTGGGAGACGGGGTACAGGGCTGCTGTCTGCCTGGGTCAGGCCTCTCCTGCAGCCCTGCCCTCTGACCCGGGCGTGAGCCCCAGAGTCCGGCAGACCCGCCCCTGCTGGGTTGTGAGCACGGCAGGGCTGGGGCCCAGCCCAGCCCAGCCCTAGGCACCAAGCTCGTGGGGCCGAGCCGTTGGCCCTGGGTGGCCAGTGACCGGGACAGGCAGGCGGGAGGCTGGCGCTCCACTGCCCACGTGGGCCCTGCGGGAAGGCAGTGGGGGACACAGGGTTCCCCGGACAGGGCCCTAGGTGAGCCCCGCTCGTCTCCCTCTGGCCCCGTGGGTGAGGCCCAGCTGCTGCTGGTGGCCCTGGGCTCAGGTTTCAGGCCAACCCCCACCGGATGCCGCGGAGATGGCCGTGCCTTCCTGCCGCCTCCTCCCCGAGCTGCTGGAGCCACAGGCCAGGAAAGCCGGGGCCGTGGGGGCCTGGAGAGTTGGCCCCACCCAGGGCTGAGAGCATGCCCAGGGGACCCCTCTCACCTGGAGGGGGCCCTGGGTGGGTGTGTGGGGCCCAGGCTGGCGCCCCCGCCCTGCGCGTGCGTCTGGCCAGCTAAGCCCCTCTCAGCAGCCTCAGTTCCCTGGCCTGCACCACCAGCATCCCTTCTGGGTGCCGGGGGGTCGAGGGCAGCCCAGGAAGGGCCGTGCCTCTTCCCTTTTACAAAAATAAATCCACGTGACGGGTGGTGGTGTGGACGTCACCCCATGCTACAGGACCCTTGAGTGCTAGGGAGGTTCCCCTTGAGGGTCCGGTCCAGGTGGGCCCCGGGGCATTGAGCACAGGGCGCTGCCCCGTCTCCCTGGGGCTCTGGGCTCCTAAGGGGGCGGTGCTGATGGCCGGGGCATCCCTCTGCGCCTCCTCCTGAAGGACTTCCCGGAGAGGATGCTGGCCCACAGCACAGGCAGGGCTGACTCCTGGGGTCACGGCCTGAGAGCCCAGAGGTCTCTCGAGGCCAGGGAGAGGGTGATTCCTCCCGGGTCAGGAAGCGCCCTGGATCTGGCCTCTCACAGGGCTGGCCTGGGACAGCCCACGGGCCTCAGCGTCCCCGTCTGTGAGACGCGCCCCTGCTGGGGCCTCGTGGAGAGAGTGACCGCCTCTGAGTCACAGGCGAGGTCGCAGGCTGTGCCCAGGGTTCTCGGCAGCAGGAGGCCTGTGCCCGCTGGCCTGCCGGCCCTGGCAGCACCTGGCCCTCTCATTCCCGGGGTCCCAGCAGAGCCTTCCTTGCCTGGCGCCTTCTCTGGGGGCCCTGCTCCGGCTGTGTCCCAAAATAGCCCCAGAAGGAGTGACTGGACAGCTGCGGCCGACCGTGCGCAGCCAGCGGCCGGGACTGCCCGTGACGTGCGGGGGGGCCCGCTCCGCTTCAAAGGCTGTGGCCGCTGGCCCCGGGGGCCCACGTGGTGCTGTGCCGTGTCCCCACGCCACCCTGGGCGTGGTCCCCGTGTGCGGGGCCTGCGGTCACACGCGGGGCCTCCCGGCCCTCTGCCTCCCCCAGGTGCAGCTACGGCTGGCAGGGCAGATTCTGCGACGAGTGTGTCCCGTACCCTGGCTGTGTGCACGGCAGCTGCGTGGAGCCCTGGCAGTGCACCTGTGAGACCAACTGGGGCGGCCTGCTGTGCAACAAAGGTACGCCGGGCGGGGCGTGCTGCGCGGGTGGGCGCGAGGGCTGCGGCCTGTCCCCTGAGCACCCTGTCCACCCCTAGACCTGAACTACTGCGGCAGCCACCACCCCTGCACCAACGGGGGCACGTGTATCAACGCGGAGCCTGACCAGTACCGCTGCGCCTGCCCTGACGGCTACTCGGGCAAGAACTGTGAGCGGGGTACGTCGGGGCGGCCACGGCCGGCCCCACTCCTCTGGCCTGAGTGCAGCGGGGGCCGGAGCGGGGAGCCCTCGTAGAAGGCGGGGGCCTGGCCGCCACACCCACCTCTGTGGTTCCCCACGCAGCCGAGCACGCCTGCGCCTCCAACCCGTGTGCCAATGGGGGCTCCTGCCACGAGG
The DNA here is from genome assembly GCF_014754425.2 of Oryx dammah. Taxonomy (NCBI): domain Eukaryota; kingdom Metazoa; phylum Chordata; class Mammalia; order Artiodactyla; family Bovidae; genus Oryx; species Oryx dammah. Next base: position 505,855 of record NW_024070200.1, read on the forward strand.
CGCCCTCGGGCTTTGAGTGCCACTGCCCGTCGGGCTGGAGCGGGCCCACCTGTGCGCTGGGTGAGAGCCTACTCCAGGGCTGCTTGGGGCCCCAGACTGCATTCCGGGGCTCTGGAGGGTGGGGGCGAGGCGGCCTATCCCTGTGGGGCTGGGGTTGGGGAGGAGCGAGGGGAAGGCCCGGGTGCTCACACTCCTGCCTGAGGGCCGGCTGCCCCCTCCTCCACCCTGCGATCACCCCTGCTCCTCCCCCTGGACTCTCCGCAGACATTGACGAGTGTGCCTCCAACCCGTGTGCGGCGGGGGGCACGTGCGTGGACCAGGTGGACGGCTTTGAGTGCGTGTGTCCGGAGCAGTGGGTGGGGGCCACCTGCCAGCTGGGTAAGGGGTCCCGCGGGCCGGGGGCGTGTGTGCATGGCTGTGTGCTGTGCTTGTGGCGGCTGCTGTATGTGCTGCCTGCCGGGGCTGCGGGCCCATCGCCCCCCTTGTCTCGTTCACAGACGCCAATGAGTGTGAAGGGAAGCCGTGCCTTAATGCTTTTTCTTGCAAAAACCTGATTGGTGGCTATTACTGTGATTGCCTCCCGGGCTGGAAGGGCGCCAACTGCCACATCAGTCAGTATGGGTGGGCGGGCCACAGGGGGCAGGGCTGGGGGACGGGGAGGGCCCGCTGTGACCCGCGCCTCTGCCCGCAGACGCCAACGACTGCCGGGGCCAGTGTCAGCACGGCGGCACCTGCAAGGTGAGGCCTGCACACTGCGGGGTGGCAGGCGTGGGGCTGCCGGTGCCCGAGGGCGGCTGCGGAAGGCTCACCCCACGCCCTGCCCTCCCCCAGGACCTGGTGAACGGCTACCAGTGCGTGTGTCCTCGGGGCTTTGGGGGCCGGCACTGCGAGCACCAGCTGGACGAGTGTGCCAGCAGCCCCTGCCACGGTGGCCTCTGTGAGGACCTGGTCGACGGCTTCCGCTGTCACTGCCCCCAGGGCTTCTCAGGGCCGCTCTGCGAGGTGAGGCCCACGTGTGCTGCCTGCCCCTCAGTCCCAGCGGCTGCCCCGGGTGGCCCGTCGAGTGGCCAGGAGGGGCCACGGTGGGGGTTGGCTCTGCAGCGCGTCCCAGGCTCGATACTAGACAGAGACCCTGGCCCCAGAGTCCTGGCTGGGCAGGTCTGGGGGAGAGGCATAGAGTCCTGGCTGGGCAGGACCAGACCCTCCTGGTGCGGTGGCCCAGAGGCCTGGCAGTTCCGCCGGCTACCCTGTGCCTCGGCTAATTCTCACTGTGGATGCAGGGCAGGTGGCCTTGATGGGGTGGAGTCTCGGGCCTCTGAGAGGGGGGCCTTGGGGTGGGCTGGGGGTGTCACTCTCGGGTCTGACAAGGAGAGGCTCACACTTCCACCCCCGCTGACCTGCTTTGTCTTTACCCGGGAGAGGAGGGAGCTGCGGGGTGTGAGCACCAGATCCTGTCTTCTAACCTGGAGCCAGGGCTGGTTCTTCAGAAGGACTCAAAGCTGGGGCTCACGGCAGCGTTGAAGGCTGGAGGGGTGCCCGGGAGCCGGCCTTCCTGCCAGTGGGAGGGGCGAAGGCCGGATGCTGTCCTGGGAGGCTCGGAAGAGGGCTGCCCCGGGGGCGGGGCGCGGGGCGGGGCCTGGCCCACCCAGGTGTTTCCGTCCAGTCAGGGGTCCGGACGGCTGAGCTGGGCTGTCCTCCAGGCTCCGGCTGCAGAGGCCTGGCTGTCTAGTCTTGAGTGGGGCCTGGGTCACAGGGACCGCTCGTAGGGGCTGCACGTAGGGACATAAGCCCTGGCCCGTCGTCTGGTGCCAGCAGCACCCTCACGGCTGCCCCCAACCCGCAGGTGGACATCGACTTCTGCGAGCCAAGCCCCTGCCAGAACGGGGCCCGGTGCTACAACCTGGAGGGCGACTACTACTGCGCCTGTCCGGACGACATGGGCGGCAAGAATTGCTCCGAGCCCCGGGAGCCCTGTCCTGGCGGGGCCTGCAAGGGTGGGTGTGGTGGGCAGGGCCTGAGTGGGTGCAGTGGGCGGGGTCTGCAGAGGTGGGTGCAGTGGGTGGGGTCTCCTGGGTGATGGGTTGTGGGTGGGGCCTGCAGAGATGAGTGCCTTGTGGGCGGGGCCTGCAGGGGTGGGTG
>NW_024070200.1:508003-529656 GCF_014754425.2 Oryx dammah
TGCCTTGTGGGCGGGGCCTGCAGGGGTGGGTGCGGTGGGCGGGGCCTGCAGGCATATATGCAGCAGGGGCAGGGCCTAAAGGGATGGATGCAGTGTGGCCTGGGCTCAAAGGAGTGGGGTTGTGGTGACAGACGGCCGTGTCCTGCAGAGGTAAGGCTGACCCCTTTTGTCTCTGTGGCAGTGGTCGATGGCTGCGGGTTCGAGGCAGGGACCAGGGTGGCTGGAATGGGCCCCTCTGGCGTGTGCGGCCCCCATGGACACTGCATCAGCCAGCCCGGGGGCAACTTCTCCTGTGTCTGCGACAGCGGCTTCACCGGCACCTACTGCCACGAGAGTGAGTGGCCGTGGCCCAGGGCCGGGAGGGGGCCGGGCCGCCTGGTGCCCCAGCTCACGCTCGCCTCCCACAGACATTGACGACTGCCTGGGCCAGCCGTGCCGCAACGGGGGCACCTGCATTGACGAGGTGGACGCCTTCCGCTGCTTCTGCCCCAGCGGCTGGGAGGGCGAGCTCTGTGACACCAGTGAGTGGGCCACACTGCCCCGCCCTCGGCTGTAGGGCCTGTGCCTCCCCGTGCTGAGTGCGCCACGCCCCGCGCCCGAGCCGCCCCACGCTGCACCCCGCCCCACGCCCGCTTGGCTCCACGTGTTGAGCCGCTGACGGGGACGAGGCACGTAGGGGTTGGGCAGAGGGGTACACACGCTCCCTCCCCGCCCCTCTGTCGCTCCCTGGCCCACCCCGGTGCCGCCTCCTCCGGGCAGCCCTCCCTGAACGCCGGGGACCCCCCCGCTGACCGGCGTCCTCGCCTCCAGATCCCAACGACTGCCTCCCCGATCCCTGCCACAGCCGCGGCCGCTGCTTCGACCTGGTCAACGACTTCTACTGCGTGTGCGACGATGGCTGGAAGGGCAAGACCTGCCACTCGCGTGAGTGCCCACCACGCCCTGCCACTCTGGGGGCTGCGCTGGGGCCTGCACTGCCGGCCGGGTGCTCCGGGCACCCTCTGAGTGGCCGTGTGCCCGCAGGGGAGTTCCAGTGTGACGCCTACACCTGCAGCAACGGCGGCACGTGCTACGACAGCGGGGACGCCTTCCGCTGTGCCTGCCCCCCGGGCTGGAAGGGCAGCACCTGCACTGTCGGTGAGGGGGCCTGGGGGCGTGCCTGTACCCGCCTGGGTCGAGGCCTGGGGTGGGAACCCCGGGTCTGCCTGGCTCAGCTGAGAGCCCTGCCTTCTGTTTCTGCTCTCTTCCTCTGACTCCTTTGCAGCCAAGAACAGCAGCTGCCTTCCCAACCCCTGCGTGAATGGGGGTACCTGTGTGGGCAGCGGGGACTCCTTCTCCTGCATCTGCCGGGATGGCTGGGAGGGCCGCACCTGCACCCACAGTGAGCTCCGGGGGCGGGGAGCACCAGGGGCGGCTGTGGTCGTGGGTTGGTGTGGGCCCACCCTGTCCCCTGCTTCCTGGTCCTGCCCCCCGCCCCCCCCGACTCTGCCCCATCGACCCACTCCTTGCGCTTGGCCACGGAAGCCTGGTTGAGCCCCTCTGACTCCCCCGAGCTTCCCCCTGCTGGTGTTGGTCCTTGCTCATCTCCCACCAGCCACTGTCCTGCTCACACAGCCTACGTTCCGCGCGGGCCTCCAGGACAGGCTGTCCTCCCAGAGCCGCCCTGACCCCACAGGCTCCAGCCTGGGCGTGGTGGGCTGGTGTAGACAGCATGGTGTCCACCCGCCCTCCCCGTGCACCTGGGGCACCCCCAACCTGGCTCGGAGGGTGCCCGGCTGGGGAGTGCCGGGCTCACCACCCTCTCTCTCCTCAAATGCAGATACCAACGATTGCAACCCCCTGCCCTGGTGAGTGGTGGCGGTGGGCTGGCCTGCCCTGGGCCCCCCTGACCCCCAGTGGTGGGCCGGCTGACGGGCTGGCCTGCCCCAGGCCCCCTGACCCTTGCCCTCTTCTCTGCAGCTACAACGGTGGCGTCTGCGTGGACGGCGTCAACTGGTTCCGCTGCGAGTGTGCGCCTGGCTTTGCGGGTCCCGACTGCCGCATCAGTGAGGGGCTGGGGTCCCCACCCCGGGTGGGCGGGGTTGTGGTGTCCCCGCTCTGGGAGCTGTTAGGGTCGTTTGCATCCGTGGACCTCAGGGTGCAGTGTGGTCACAGCCACCTTCTCCCTCAGTCTGAGCCTCGGTTCTGCTGTTTGCTTCCCGCCAGCAGTGGCTGGGGGGCACCCCGCCGGGGGCAGACCCAGATTGGGTTGGCCATTGGCTCCTAGAGGCAGATGGTGACAGTGCCAGCAGTCTCAGGCCCAGCTCAGAGGCCCCACGGGGGCCCCCCGAGGCCCAGGCTGGCTGGCGCTGCTCTTCCCGTGTGGGCCCTGCTGCCCGAGCTGCCACCTCGCTGACGCTGCGCCCGGCCCCTCTCCCGCAGACATCGATGAGTGCCAGTCCTCACCCTGTGCCTACGGGGCCACGTGCGTGGACGAAATCAATGGCTACCGCTGCAGCTGCCCACCCGGCCGATCCGGCCTGCGGTGCCAGGAGGGTAGGTGGAGGACGCCACCGGCAAGGCCACGCCCAGGCTGGGGGGAGTCTGGGGGAGCCTGCCCTCCATGGTGCCCCACCTCTCCCGCCCACAGTGATCGTGTTTGGGAGGTCCTGCTGGTCGCAGGGCGTGCCCTTCCCTCACGGGAGCTCGTGGGTGGAGGACTGCAACAGCTGCCGCTGCCTGGACGGCCACCGGGACTGCAGCAAGGTGTGGGGTCCATCCGGCAGCCCTGCGCGCCCCCCCCCCGCCCTGCTGGGTCTGATGCCTCTGCACCCCAGGCCTGACGGGGGTCATTCGCCCCCGACCCTGTTGCTCAACCCGGGGGGGTGCGGAGGGAGGGGGAGGGGCGAGCCTGGCCCCGGAAGACGTGGGCCGCCCTGCTCTGCTGGGCTCCTTCACCGTGGGGGCCCTGGGGGGCAGGGGGCGCTCTGCCCACGGACTCAGGACGGGCGGTATGTGTCTCCCCGCGCGATGCCATCCGGGTCTGTCTGCGGGTCCCGTCTTTGCGCTTCCAGGTGTGGTGCGGCCAGAAGCCCTGCCTGCTGGCTGGCCGGTTGGATGCCCTGAGCACCCAGTGCCCTCCAGGACAGCGGTGCCTGGAGAAGGCCCCGGGCCAGTGCTTGCAGCCACCCTGCGCGGCCTGGGGGGCGTGTAGCGCGGAGGAGCCTGTGCTACCCAGCACCCCGTGCCAGCCGCGCTCCGGCCACCTGGACAACAACTGTGCCCGCCTCACCCTGCGCTTCAACCGCGATCAGGTGCCCCAGGTGAGAAGCCCACCCCCTGGACGCCGCTGGCGAGCAGAGCCGTGACTGCTGGCCTCCTTCCTGTGACCACTCAGACGGCTCGAGACCCCTGCTGGTCGCCCGGCCCCGTGCCTGCGTGTGGTGGGATGAGATGGAGTGTTGGACTCGGGGGCAGCCGGGAGGGGCCGGCCCAGGCCGAGATGCCCAGTCATTCCCGGGGCCTGGTGCAGGCGGCCTTCCCGGGAAGCTGGGGGCAGCCCGCGGCTCCACGGGCATTCTCACCCCGCCCTCGTCTCTGCCCGTCAGGCCTTCTGCTTTCAGTACCAGCCCTGGCCAGGGAGGCCGTCTGGGCCCTGGGTGGGGCTGAGGGCCACCGTGGGCAGCTGGGGCCCTTGCTCCCCCAGACAGACTGTCGGGGCGTCCTGCTGCACGCTGAGGGGCGGACCCCCTCGGGGCCGAGGTCGCTGCCCGCGGCTCACATGCCGCCCGCCCTGCAGGGCACCACCGTAGGCGCGGTCTGCTCTGGCATCCGTGCTCTGCCAGCCACGAGGGCCGCGGCCCGGGACCGCCTGCTCGTCCTGCTCTGCGACCGGCCGCCCTCGGAGGCCAGCGCGGTGGAGGTGGCCTTGGTGAGTGTGGCCGGCAGGCGGCCACCTTTGTTCCGCACCCGCCGCCCCCTCTCCCTGCCGGTCCCACTGTGAACGTGCTCCTAGACGGGGTGGGAGTCGGTACCTCGGAGGTCGGGCGAGGCTGTGTCTCAGGACGCGCAGGGTGGGAAGGGGGATGGGCAGGGTGGTTTCTCTGGGTGCCGGTGTTGGCGTGGAAGGGGCTGCCTGGTGGAGGTGAGTTGGGCCAGCATCAGGGCAGCGGCTGGTTTGTGGCCCCCTCAGGACTCCGGGAGTGGCTGGCTGGGGTTGGGACCCACCTGAAGGACCGAGGTGCAGAGGGGTCTGTGGGAGTGCAGACCAGGCCACGGCCACCTCCCCACGGCCTGCCCAGCATAGGGCACCCCCAGCCTCTGCCAGAGGCCTCCTCCAGCGAGCCGGCCCCAGGCCCCCAGCCCCTGACGCTGCTCCAAGACGGCCGTGCTGTGGGGCCGCGGGGTCTCCGCCCCTCCTCCCCACTGCCCAGACAGGCCAGCCGGGGCGGGAGTGTCACACTCCCTGGGGCTGCACGCAGGGCCGGGCCGCTGTCCCAGCTGCTGCCGCAGTGGAGCGGGTCACAGGCCCCCCACTGCCCAGCTGAGTGCGCAGGCGGCCCCTCAGCACTGTTCTCTGCCGCAGTCCTTCAGCCCGGCCCGAGACTTGCCGGACAGCAGCCTAATCCAGAGTGCGGCGCATGCCATCGTGACTGCCATCACCCAGCGGGGGAACAGCTCACTGCTGCTGGCCGTCACCGAGGTCAAGGTGGAGACGGTCGTTGTGGGCAGGTCCTCCACAGGTGAGCGGGAGGGGCGTGCCGCTTGGGCCCAGGGAGAGCGGGTGGGTTCCTTTGGGCTCGGAGCGGCGGGGCTGTGGCCTCTGCCTGCCCGGGGGACGCAGCAGCTTCTCTGTACCTGCCAGCAAAGGTTTCCCAGCCCACCCGAGCCCCCAGCCCCGGTCCTGGGGCCCTGCCCCTGCCCCCAAGCCGAAGGGCCGGGCGTCTGGCCCTCTGACGTCTGGGTGCCCCCGCCCCAGGTCTGCTGGTGACGGTGCTGTGCGGCGTGTTCAGCGTGCTGTGTTTGGCGTGCGTGGTCGTCTGCGTGTGGTGGATGCGCAAGCGCAGGAAAGAGCGGGAGAGGAGCCGGCTGCCGCGGGAGGAGGGCCCCAACAACCAGTGGGCCCCGCTCAACCCCATCCGCAACCCCATCGAGCGGCCGGGCGGCCCCAGCGGCCCCAAGGACACGCTGTTCCCCTGCAAGAACTTCACGCCGCCCCCGCGCAGAGTGGGCGAGGCGCTGCCCGGGCCGGCGGGCGGCGGGGAGGACGAGGAAGACGAGGAGCCGGGCCGTGGGGAGGACGAGTCCCCCGAGGCCGAGAAGTTCCTTGCACACAAGTTCACCAAAGACCCCGGCCGTTCGCCCGGGAGGCCGGCCCGCTGGGCCTCAGGCCCCAAGGTGGACAACCGCACGCTGGGGGGTGCCGGCGCTGCCCGCCGCGCCGGCCGGGAGTAGGCGCCAGGCTGCCCTCGGGGCCACCGGAGGCCGAGGCCACGCGCATAGTTTATTTTGTGTAAAAAAGGAAAAACACCAAAAGCAAAAAAACAAATGTTTATTTTCTACGTTTCTGTAGCCTTGTATAAATTATTCGGTAACTGTCAGGCGGAAAACAACGGCGAGTTCTTGGAGAGTTGCTATTTTTGTAACGTTCCCGTGTACCGCACACGTGTGTGTGGCAGGAGACAGCAAGGGGGCGTGTCCTCCCCAGGTCCTTGGATGTTTGTCCCCGAGGTGGCGCGCTGTTTACAGAATCTTCCTTTATTCCTCATCTGGGTTCGCCGTGGCTCCAGGCCAAAGAGCCGGTGGGACCCACGGCGTCCGGCGTGGCCCGCGGCTGCCAGGGGCGCCTGCGGTGGCAGTGGGGCTGGGGGTCGCCAGTGGGGCCCGTGGCGGTCGGCATGGCCTGAGGCCGCGGGCAGACCCACCCCTCCGGCCCGCCGTCCTCGCCTGCGCTGCCCGCGACGCTCGCTCCAGAGATCTCTCAACTGTGCTTTCAGAAGTGCCCTTCCTGACTGCTCCGTCCCCCGGGGCGGCGGCAGTACCGACGCTTGTGACAAGTGCCTTCTCACAGACTCTCCCTCGCGACTGTCAACGTCTGCTGCGGGCACCTGGCTGCTGCCCACCTGCCGGCCCCGGCCGCCCCTCCTCGTGAAAGTGCATTTCTGTACATATGTACATATTAAATCACTCTGTATATTTGATTTAATAACTTAAAAGTTTTGGCCTCGCTTGTTCTTCAGGTGCTGTTCCTTTGTTCTGCAGAGTGGGATGGGGGCCGGGAAGCGGGGGGCCGGGTGCGGGCCCCTCGGGTCGTCTGTGAACACACGGGTGTCTGCCACTGACAGGCGCCTTGTTGGAAATGGGGCGACGGGGGCGCTTTGCCTCTGGTCTGAGCTGAGAACACGTGGACAGAGTGTAGTCGATGGTGCCAAGTCCTCAGCAATGAAGCGCCGTCCGGATTTCAAGGAACGAGGTCAAAGCTTGACGCCCAAGAACGAGGCCGTGCGTGGCTCCTGGCTCCAAAGGCTGGGCAAATCGAGCCTCAGCCCGGCAGCCTCGGGGCAGTGGGCTGGGCTGGCTCTGTGCCGGCCGGTGAGGCTGCTCGCTGTGTCACGGTTTACGCCAGCTCACGCTTGCAGAGCGCTCGCGCCACCAGAACGATCACCAGCTTCCAGGCTCCTTTTCCACTGTGTTTATGTAACTCGGGACTCCAGGTTCCTGGGAGAAACCATGCCAGCGCCTTTTGTCCTGGAGCGCTCTGCTTCTTGTGAGTGATTGCCCAAGCTGGTGGACAGACTGAGGTCCAGACCCTGGCCTACAGGGCGTCCCAGCCCCTGGAGCAGAGCTGTCAGGCCTGGCTGGCTGCAGCCTCCCCTCGGACGCCCAGACCCCGAGTGCAAAGCCTGTTTGCTGCGTGTGCTTGAGCAAGACCGCTCGCACTGCTGAGCAGATTTGAAAAGAAACGAGTTTCTAGAAATGACAAAGTGCTGCTTCCAAACTGAGAACAGAACACCACTCTGACGCTGCCGAAGAAAGAAGAGGTAGGAGAAGCCTCCTGTGCTGTGAAGAGGTCGGGGGAGAACGGTCCCGAAGCACCTAGACTGGAGGGCAGGGTGGCGTGAGGCCCAGGTGACTGGCGAGGCAGGGCTGGTGGTCAGACACCAGGAGGGTGTCCCCTGGAGGTGGGCGTGCAGAGAGGAGCCAGCAGTGGGGAGGGCCGGGCCCCTCCTGGCCGTCAGGACGTGGCCATGGGCAGTGCCAGTGGCCCCCCCACATTCTGGGAGGGACCCCATGACCTTGAGGGGTCTGAGGGGAGCTCACAGGACCCTGCTGGCTTGGGGGAGACTGCACGCCCCCGTGTGCACATGTGTGCAGCCTACCCACCCTCCCTGCCTGCCACCAGCCCCCTTCCCCACTCAGGCCTGGCCCCGGTGGCCCGGTGCCTGGTCAGGTATGGACAGGCCTGTCCACGTACCTCTCCAGGCCCTCTCCTGGACGGTGGGGCTCATTCCACCTGCAGTGAGGCTGCCGCCGCTCCCGGGTGTGCCGCGAAGGGCAGCCCGGATGGCACAGCCCCTGTGCCCCAGGGTGGCCCTCGCCCTGCCGGTCCCACCCTCTGCTTCGCCAGGCCCCTCTGCCTGCCTCCGCAGCACCCAGTCCTCTCCCGGGTGGGCCGTCAGAGGGTCTGCCACGCGGTCAGGAAGCTCAGATGAAGGAAGGCTCACGGGGGCCACAGCTGGGCCCCCTATCTCCCGAGACGGGCTGGGCTCCCATCTCCCAAGACGGGCTGGGCCCCCGTGGTGCCTCTGCCAGCCCGGGTGTGGAGCGGCATCACACCTCAGCTGGCAGGGAGTGGACATGGAGTCCAGGAGCAGCCCAGGGCCCCCCGGCCCCGCAGCAGCCTTGCACGAGCCTCCTTGCTTGCGAGGCTGTGGCCCCTCCTGGCGCCGTCCCCCGCCACCCGCCTGCTCCCCGCCCAGCCTGACGGCACCAGGGGAGCCTCCTCACTGTGCTCTGGGCTCTGGTCACCAAATAGGGTCTGGGCCTCCCTGGGCCTGCAGGGCTGCGGGCTTGGAGGCAGCACAGGTCTCGGCATGCGGCCCCGGACGCTGGGGGCTCCCTGAGAGGACAGCAGGCGGCACCTTTGGACTGGCTCCAGCTGGGGCCTGCAGAGGCTGCGGGTCTGGCCAGGTCCTTGCTGCTTCACACCTGAGAGAGGATGGTGGAGGGGTGGAGGTGGACATCAGGGTGTGCTGAGGTGCCAGCCTGGGGAGGGGCAGGCCTGGGTAGGGGTCTGAGGCCCCAGGCAGGTGCCTGCTGAGGCTGTGCTGGTGAACATGTGGGGTCTGGTCCATCCTGGGCAGTGGGCACTCCCTCCATAGGCCTGGCACCCAGGGAGCCCTGTGCCCACCAAGTGAAGAGCGGCCAGTCGGCAGTGGCTGTTGCTGTAGGTCCAAAGCTCTGCTGGAGCGGACCCTCTTTCTGGCTGGGATCATATGGGACCCCCACCTCCTCATCCCCAGGGGCTCAGAGCTGGGAGCAGGGCCCCGTCGGTGCCGGGCCTGGACCGAGGGCCGAGTCCCAGCCCCACGTGCAGACCCGTGTCCCTACAGCCAGCCTGCTGTGGGTGCAGAGTGGCTCTGAGGCCGGGATCCGGGCCTCCCGCAGCCGCCCCCTGGGGCTGCCTGCTGCTTCCCCGGTGCCAGGCCCTGGGGACTGGCTCTGCTTGGCGACAGCTCTGCCTGCTGAGTCTCCGAAGAAACCAGGCCCCAAGGAGCAGGGAGGAGATCCCACAGCTGTCCCCTGGGCAGCCGGGCCGTTAACCCCCGTGGGCCAGGCTGTGGGCCTGTGGCCTTTGGTCTCATGGGGCCTGACCCCAGCTCTCTCGAACCCAGCCCGCTGGCCCTCTCTCATCAGACCCCAGACCCAAGTCTTCAAGGAGCTGTGCTGTCTGGGACCTGTGAGGTCTCCAGCTGAGAGCAGGGGCCTGGAGGCCACTAGGAGAGAGAAACAGTCTGTGCCACCCCTCCCCCTCGCCCCCGGCCCTGGAAGATTCCGGAAGCCCACCATCCGGCGAGGGAGGGCCCACTGGAGCCCTGCTGACATTCAGCCAGACCCAGGGCCAGCAGCAAGGCCAAGGTGGCCCCTGGCCGGTGCCTGACCCTGAGCGCCGACTAGGATGGGGCTGGTGACAGATTCTGGGTGTGGCGGGCACGGGGTGGGTGGGGCGGATGTCCCCTTGCAGAGGCGGGACCACTCATTGAGCCACGGGTCCTGTGCAGACAGCCTGCCGCACACAGGGCCCCCTAGGAGGCGGCACCTCCGCCTCCTGAGCTCCCGAATGTTGCCTTCCTCACAGTTAGAGTCGCCCTGGGGGACAGTGGGCGCTGGGTATCCAGACGGAGGCCTGGTCAGGACGCCGCAGCACCTGCTCCATGAGAGACGGCTGCAGGGAGACAGGCAGCAGAGCCTGTGATCAGAGAGAGGCGGGGCACTGCAGGTCAGCATTGGCCCAGGATGACCTCGGACTCGAGGTCCCATCGAGCACAGGCAGCCAACATGGAGACCCACAGGACAGCCTTGAAGGTCACAGGGTAGAGATTCAAGGGAGGCAACAGGAGCTCCAACTGGAGAGAAAGGAGCAGGCGGGGAGGCAGACGCCAAGTGAGAGGCCCCCAGCTCCCAGGGCAGAGCCCGGGTCCCCGCACTGCCTGGCTAGAGCCCAGGAAGTTCTCCAGCTTGTGGAAGAGATGGAGGCTTGCAAGGACCCAGGGAGATGAGCCAAACCGACAGAGGGCGGGGGGCGTGGGGCGGCAGCCCTGGCGCCCTGGCGTTTCTGGCTCTTCTCTTCCCCAGGCAGGGGACGTGCACAAGCGTCCTGTCGCTCTGGATCTCCACCTTGCAGCCCCGCCAAGCCCTGCGGTGAGAGGAACCTAGTGAGACCTGAATGCCGAGCCGGCTGCCGGGGCCGAGAGGTCCTGCATGCCGTGACCTCTGAGACTGGGCACTGGGTCTTCCCTGCACACCCCCTGCCGTCCCCTCGCGGGCGGCCCTGGACTTCCGTCTTGTACAAACCCTCGCTTCACTGCGCTCTGCTGACGCTCACTTTTTGCAGATTGAAGGTTTGTGGCAAGCCTTTGTTGAGGAAGCCCGTCACTGCTGTTCTTCCAACAGCATGATTTTAAAATCAAGGTCTCTGCGTCGGTTTTAGACATCATGCTATTGCACTCTTCCCAGACTACAGTAGAGGGTGAACATGACCTTCATATGCCCCGGGAGACGAAACAAGTTCATGTGACTCTTGCAATATTTGCTATATTGGGGTGGTTGAGACCCAAATCTGCAATACCACCAGGGGCTGTCTGCTGCTTATCTGCTGTTGCCTGACAAGTCGCCCCAGACACAGTCACCCCAAAGGGCTTTAAATGACAAGCCTTTATCATCTCACAGATTCTGTGGGTCTGGGGTCTGGGAGGGGCTTCACAGGACGGTTCTGGCCCAGGGTCTCCAGACGCTGCGGTCACAGTTTTGGCCAGGGCTTGTCCTCTGAAGACTGGGCTGGACTGGGGAGGGGTCTGCCTCCAAGCTCCCTCACGTGACTCTTGGTGGGGCCTGAGCCTCTCCCAGGGGTCCCTGCAATGCCCTCACCAGGGGCCAGTGGGCTCCCCCACGGCCAGGGGCCGGAAGCCGCAGGACAGAAGCTGCAAGGTTTTGATGACTGACCCACCGTCACTGCACCAGCTCCACCTGGGCGTCAGGCCCACACCCGAGAGGGGAGGACTTGGGAAAATTTGAAAGCACCCCCAGCTTGCCCCCTGCCCCTCCCTGACACGTGCATGGGGCCCAGAGGTCTGGGCTGGCCCCGAACTCCAAGCCTGCTGCGGGCTTCTAAGAGAGGGCACCGGCATGGGGACCCCAAGGGACCCGGCGAGAGAGAGACCTGGGGTCCAGGCCACTGAGAGAGCCTCCTGTCCCACGCAGTGCAGCGGAGAAAAGAGTCCCAGGACAGAGAGCCAGGCCAGCCCCAGAGCAGCAGCTGCACAGGACGCTGGACGGCTGTCTCCCTCCTGCACCTGTCCCTGGGTAGAGTGGAGGAGGAGAGGCCGCCCGGGCACAGGGTGGGGCCCCCTGCCCAGCTGGGCCTGGAGTCAGAGCAGAGGTCTCCCAGCCCCCACCCAGAGCCAGGCTGGACTGGCCCCTCTCTCCCGCATCCAGCCGAGACCATGGGTGCAGATGTACTCTGGGGGTTAGGGTGGAGGGGACAGGGGCTGAGAAGACACCTGCCTTCCTGCAGGGAGTCCTGGGGGGCAGGAGGCCTCTCTCCTCCCCATCCAGTGGGGAGACGGACAGGAGTCGTCCCTGGACCTCACGAGGGCAGATGGGGGCCCTGGGGAGGGAGCCCGCCCCTCCCCCTGGCTGGAGGCCTGTCCAGCTGCAGGACCCCACGTGTCGTGTGTGGACGCTGGAGGTGGGGACCTGGGCGGGGCTTGATGAGTGTCTGGGAGCGTGGGGCGCTTGAGGGACCCTGCGGCTTGGCCACGGCCCTGTGTCAGGGACACAAACAGGAGCAGCCAGGCGGCTGGAGAGGGGACAGGACACGTGGGAGGGGTCAGTACTACAGACAACCCCAGGGTGAGGATGGGGAAGGTGTCATGAAAGGAAGCTCGGGCCAGAGTCCAGAGGGTAGGACTTCAGGGAAGTTCTCACCGGGAAAGGAGGGGCAGTGAACGTCTCCACCCCTCATCCTGGAGGGGAGGGCGGGGCAGTGGGCGTGCCCCCTCATCCTGGAGGGGAGAGCAGTGGGCGTGTCCACCCAGGTCCTGGACCGGTGTGGGGTAATGCTCCCCAACAGGCTCCTCCGTGGAGTGTGGGGCGGTGGGAAGCAGGTCCGGGCACAGGCGTTTGGCCACCCGCCTGCCCACAGTTGGAGAGTTGTGTCTGAACAGGACACAGGTGAGTCCCCACCCACGAGGACCAAACGTGCCGCGGGACAGGGAAGTAAGGCGTGAAGGCCCGTGGCCTCAGAGCAGGAGGAAAAGGACCGGGAGGACAGGGCTGGGCAGACAGAGGCTCGGGCCTGGCCAGCACTGCCGCAGCGCCGGGGTTAGGAACGGAGGCCCAAGTGTGCGTCCGCTGCGCACACGCGCTCACCGAGGAGTTGGAGGCCAAGACCCGGGAGAGCTGCGCAACCAGCTGGTCCGACGGCTCACACAGTCAGCGGTGTCCACACAAGGGGCTCCACCTCTTCATAACAACACTCATGAGGACGAACTACAGCGTTGACCACTATTCAGAGAGCTTCTACAAACTAGCAAGAGGAAAACTGTCCCCAACAGAAAACCAAGGGAAGCATTCCAGGAAAGCATTCACCCAAGAGCCAATCAAACAGCAAGGAAGGAAGAAGACAGCTGGTGGGTGGTGTGTCCTACTCCCTGGAGCCGCGGAGATGGGAGGGCTCCCGCGGAGGGGCCCAGTGGATGCAGCCGAGTGGGGCCTGAGTCACCCACGTGGGGCCAAGGGCTTCTCGGGAGCGCGCTTAGAAAACTCACACAGGAAAGCCTGTCCAATTTCATGACCACTCGAGAAGTTCCAGTTAAGGTCAGCGGGAAGCAGCTCCCTGACCTTGTTGGTGGAGGGAAGCTGGGGTGGGGAGGGGGCGGGGACCGGGGCCAAGGAGGGCAGCGCCTGACAGCCTGACGCTCGTCCAGTGCTCCACCCTTGGCCGCTGCCCGGGAGCATGGAGCATTAGGGCCCTAAGGCTGGGCTGGTCGTGGCCGCGTGGCCAGTAGTGGCCAGTAACCAGACCCCAAACAGTGCCATCTGTCGGGGTGGGTCACCTACGCTCAGGCAGCCCAGGAGGCAGGACACTGCGAGCTCTACAAAGGGCGCACGGAAGGCTGTCCATAGGCCCGTGGACGGTTGAGCTGGAAAGGCAGGATCCTCGAAAGGAGTCGTGGTACCTGTCATCTATGTTCTTTCTTTCGTTCCACATTTTGGGTTGCGCTGGGTCTTTCTTGCTGCACGTGATAGGCTTTCTCTGCTTGTGGTGAGTGGCGGGTGCTCTCCAGAGTGGTGCGTGGGCTGCTTGTCGCGGTGGTTTCCCTGGTTGTGGAGCACGAGCTCTGGACATGCGGGCCTCGGAAACTGCGGCTCTTGGGCTCAGCAGTTGTGGCTCCCAGGCTTTAGTCGCTCCTCAGCACATGGGGTCCTCCTTGACTTGGGTTGGCAGGCAGATCCTTATCCTTTGTGCCACCAGGGAAGTCAGAGTTTTGCTGGGTCTATATACTCCTTTCCGGGCGTCAAAGACTCCTGCCCGCTCTCAGCTGGTGATCTGTGAGACCTTCTGTGTCTGAAGATGGATTCCTGTTGCATCCATGTAGAGAGATGGACTCCACGTCCACCTACCACTCTGCCAGCTTCTCATCTCTCATTCCGCTTTTCTAAAGAAAATTGTTTATTTATTCTAATTTCCTGTACTGTTTTGGCTGCCCTGGGTCTTTGCTGCTGCATTCTGGCTCTCTCCGGCTGCAGTGGGCAGGGGCTGCTCCTGGCCGCACTGAGCCTCTCTAGTTGCAAAGCACGAGCTCTAGGGTGTGCTGGCTTCGGTAGCTGTGGTTCACGGGCTTAGCTGTGGGATCTGCCTGGACCAGCGATTGAACCTGTGTCCCCTGCATTAGCAGGCAGATTCTTAACCACTGGGCCCGCAGGGAGGTGCAGTCCCTTTGTAAATTTTAGGAATCTGTGGCAAAATAGATATAAGGCACTTGCCAGCTCAGAGGCCTTGGCACATTCGCACTGTAGTCCCACCATCATGGTGTATTTAAAGAAGCTTTCAATTCTGGCAAAACCCACAGAAGGTAAAACTTCCATCCTAGCAGTTTTTGAGCGCACAGTTCAGTAATGTTAATTAAAGCACATTCACAGTGTCGTAAAATACCACCCCAGGGCTTCCTCACCTCGTAGAGCTGAGCCTCCATCCCCATTAAACAAGAGCTGTGCGTCTTCTCTGCCCTGGAGCCTCTGGCTGCAAATCTTAGGAATCAGACTACTTTAGGTTCTTATCAGTGGAGTCAGCAGTATTTCTCTTTTTGTGACTGATTTATTTCACTCAGTGTGATGCCTTTGAGTTCCGGCGTCAGAAGAGGGCGAGAGTGGGATGATTTGGGAGAATGGCATTGAAACATGTATATTATCATATGTGAAATGAATCGCCAGTCCAGGTTCGATGCATGAGACAGGATGCTCGGGGCTGGTGAACTGGGATGACCCAGAGGGATGGTATGGGGAGGGAGGTAGGAGGGGGCTTCAGGATGGGGAACATGTATACACCCGTGGCGGATTCATGTTGATCTATGGCAAAACCAATGCAATATTGTAAAGTAATTAGCTTCCAATTAAAATAAGTAAATTTATACTAAAAATAAATAAAATTAAAAAATAAAAAGAGTAATATTGGAAGAAAAAAAAAAAAGAACTCCCTTCCTTTCTAATGCTGAGCGCCATTTCCTTGTCTGGATGGACCACATCTTGTCCGCCCCTTCGTCTGCCCTTGGAGCCCAGGCTGCACCCAGCTCTCAGCTGCGCTTGACTAGGGTTCAGGTCTCCTGGGATTCTGCTTTCAGTTCATTTGGATAAACACCCACGCTGGGATTGCTGGATCATATGATAGTCCTATTTTTCATTTTTTGGAGGAAGCGTCATGCTGTTCTCCATGGCGGCTGCACCATTTTACATTCCTACCAACACTGCACAAAGACTCCAGTTTCTCTACATCCTCACCAATGCTCAACACTTTATGTTTGTTTAGATAGAATAACCATCCTAATGGTGTGATGTGGTGTTGCAAGGTGGGTATGATCTCTGTTCTTCTAAAAGAAACTGTGGCTGTGTCATGATTAACATGGGTATACGTGGGTATGTCGCGATGCCCACATACCATCTATGTGTATCTTATGTGAATAGGAGGACCTCACGGGCATTCCCCAAATGGGGACATGGCCCGGATGCAGCCGTGTTGAGAGCAGGATGACAGCGACCTTAGGGTCCAGGTACACAAACTCCCTGGACGCTTTCCACCTGCACATTCCTGCTGTAGGAACCATGGCTCCTCCCAAGAAACAGAATCTGTGCGCGATTGTGGAGAGAATCTAGTTACCTCCACACATTCCTCACTGTTAACGACAGCTCTACTGAAGTGTACTTGACATACGATAAATGGCGCACGCTTAAAATACTTGGTGAGTTCTCATGTGAGTGTACACCTGCGAAACCATGGCAGCAATCAAGATAGTGAGCACAGCTGTCATCTCCAAAGTGTCCCTGCGCCCCTCTGTGACCCCAGCCCCAGGCAACCTCTCCTCAGCTTTCTCTCGAGATGGGTCAGCTTGCATTGCCCGGAATTTCATATAAATGGAGTCATACAGGATGTCCCTCCTTCACAGATTGCAACCTTGTGGCGAAAGGGCTTGTCTAACTCAGTGAAGCTAAGAGCCGTGCCGCGCAGGGCCGCCCAAGATGGACCAGTCATACTGGAGAGTTCTGAGAAAGCATGGTCCACTGGAGAAGGGAATGGTAAACCACCCCAGTATTTTTGCCTGGAAAACCCGATGGACAGCATGAAAAGGCAAAGAGATACGATGCCAGAAGACAGGTCCCCCGGGTGGGAAGGTGTCCAGTACACTACGGGGGAAGAGCAGAAGGAAGTTACCAAAAGCTTCAGAAAGAATGAAGAGGCTGGGCCAGAGCGGGCAAGACCTTCAGCTGGGGATGCAGAGAACACCATGAGAAATGCCAGGCTGGATGAATCACAAGCTGGAATCAAGACTGCCGGGAGAAGTATCAACAACCTCAGATATACAGATGGTACGCTGCCTAACCCCCTAGATAAACTTGACAATAAGCCAAAACTCAGCATCCTCCACTCTAATGGCAGAAAGCAAAGAGAACTAAAGAGCCTCTTGATGAGGGTGAAAGAGGAGAGTAAAAAAGTTAATTTGAAACTCAACATTCAGAAAACTAAAATCCTGGCATCCAGGCCCATGCCCTCATGGCAAACAGAAGGGGAAAAAGTGGAAGCAGTGACAGATTTTATTTTCTTGGGCTCCAAAATCACTGTGGACAGTGCCTGCAGCTATGAAATCAATAGATGCTTGCTCCTGGGAAGGAAAGCTATGACAAAATTAGACAGTATATTTAAAAATAGAGACATTGCTTTGCTGACAACGGGTCCGTATAGTCAAAGCTATGGTTTCTCCAGTAGTCATGTACAGATGTGAGAGTTGGACCATAAAGAAGGCTGAGCATCAGAGAATTGATGCTTTTGAACCGTGGTGCTGGAGAAGACTCTTGAGAGTCCCTTGGACAGCGAGGAGATCAAACCAGTCCATCCTAAAGGAAATCAGCCCTGAATATTCATTGGAAGGACTGAAGCTGAAGCTGTAGCTCCCATACTTTGGCCACCTGATTCGATGAACTGACTCATTGGAAAAGACGTTGATGCTGGGAAAGATTGAGGGTGGGAGGAGAAGGGGGCGACAGAGGATGAGATGGTGGAATGGCATCACCAACTCAATGGGTGTGAATCTGAGCAAACTCTGGGAGATACTGAAGGTCAGGGAAGCCTGGTGTGCCACAGTCCATGGGGTTGCAAAGAAGCAGACGTGAATTAGTGACTAGACAGCAACAGGAAGTAGTCTTTTTTGACTTGGCTTTTTCTCTGCAGTTCGGTTATTCTGAGGCTAGTCCCTGCCGTGTAAACCAGCAGCCGTCGCTTTTTCTCCCTGTGTAGGTCTCCACTGCATGGGGGTGCCACCGCTGGTCAGTCCAGTCATGCGCATTGGTGGACGCAGGGATTGGCTCTGGTTTGGGGCTCCCGTAGTTTTACAGTAAGATTTGAAATCAGGCAGTGTTAGTTCCTCAACTCTGTTTGCCTTTTCTTTTATTCTCTTTGGCTGAACCACACAGCTTGCAGGATCTTAGTTCTCCCACCAAGAAATGAACTTGGGCCCCAGCAGTGAAATCGCCAACTCCTAACCACTGGGCTGCTAGGGAGTTCCCTCCAACTCTGGTTTTCTCTTCTGAAGTTGCTTTGGGCCACTCTGGGTCCTTTGCATTTCTATCTGAGTTTCAGAATCGGTTTGTCACTTTCTGTGCATGCGTGCATGCTAAGTCACTTCCATGATGTCTAACTCTTTGTGACCCTGTTGGGACAGTAGCCGGCCAGGCACCTCTGTCTACATGCCCTCCTCCACCAAAAAAAAAAAAAAAACACCTGCTGGGATTTTGTTTTAGAGGAATTATACAGTCACAAGAGGTAGCAAAAAATAGTACAGAGGATTCCTGTACACCCATCACCCTACTTTCCCCACCAGCCTCCCTTCTGTAATTGTGGTGAATTATCAAAGGCAGGATACCCCTGGGGAAGGAAATGGCAATCCACTCCAGTATTCTTGCCTGGAAAATGCCCTGGACAGAGGAGCCGAGTGGGCTATATAGTCCATGGGGTTTCAAAGAGTGGGACAAGACTTAGTGTCTAAACAATCAAAGGCAGGTTATGGTAACCAGCCCACAGACCCTCCTGGGCCATCAGGGGTTTCTTCAGAGGCTCCTCGTTGTGTCTCTGTGTATTGCTCCTTGACACTTGACCACGGCGTAGCCCACAACCACCGCCACGGTTTAGAGGCAACTAGGACCACCACCACCACCATGGGGACCCCGACCTGCTGCCCCATCCAGCCCTGTCCCTCACTCCAGCCTCTAAGCTGTGCCACCTCTCTGCAGTCTTGTCACTTCAGGAATAGCGTGTCGGTTGGACTACACACCCTGCAACTTTTGAGATGGTTCTGTGCCCACAGCACGGCCTCTTCTGAATCCTTCCAGCTGGAGACGGGTCACTGAGCTCTGCCCCACAGCACAGATGCCCGAGATCTGTCCAGCTGTTTGCCCGTCAGAGGACACTTGTTTCCAGTCTAGGCTGTTACGCAGAGCTTGGTAGACACTAGTGAGCGGGGACTGCTGTGAGCGGAAGCTTCGGTTTCTCTGGGGTAAATACCCAGTGCTGAGAATGCTGGGGGTAGGGTAAGTGTGTTTTTAGCTTTTAGAAAGGATTTATCTACTTGGCTGCCCTGGATCTTCTGCCCACGTTGTGGAACATGGACTCTAGCTCCCCGACCAGGGGTTGAACCCAGACCCCCTGCTTTGGGAGCATGGAGTCTGCCCCTGTACCACCATGGAACTCCCTATTTTAGCTTTTTAAGAAACTGATTAAAGTCTGGCTGATGCAAGGGACGGCCCTGCCACTCCTGCTGGAATTCTGATCGGAACTGTGTCGCATTTGGAGAGACCTGGTGTCGACAAAACTGGGTCTTCTCACCCTCCAGGCTGTGTACCTCTCCATTGATTCAGTTTTTGGTGAATTTCTCTTGGCAATACTTTGGAGGTTTGTTTTTTTTTTAATTTAAAAATTAATTTTACTTTTCTCCAACTATAAGTGATCCTTGTTGATTAGAGAAAATGTGGACAGTATAGGAAAACATAGAAACGAAGGGGAAACATTCACAATCTCACTCCTCAGGAGACAGCCACTGTTAATATTGGGGCCTTTTTTGGTTTTCTGTCCTTTTATTATAATAATTGTGGTAAAATACACACACCAGGTAATTTACCATGGTAACTACTTTTTTTCTGGCCATGCTGTGTAGCCTGTGGGAACTTAGTTCCCCAACAGGGGATTAAACCTGAGCCCCGAGCCTTGGAAGTGCAGAGTCTTAGCCACTGGGCCACCAGGGGAGTCCCCATCTTAACTGGTCTCAGCGCACCGTTCTCATTTCCTAGGTTTCTGTTTGCAGCTCTGGCCCATTTTTTGTCCGATTTATCCTATTTCCCGTTAAGTGGTACTTTTGTAAATGGTATTTTTACGTTTCCATTTCCCATCGTTTCTTGGTAGCGTGTGAAAGTATGATTGAGTTTTGTTTAGGGACCGTGTGTCCTGCAACTTTGACCAATTCGCTTGTCTGTCTCAGTTGTACCCCTCGACCCCTAGGAAGCTGGCATGACTCCAAAACAACCCAGAATTTCCAGATGTTAGGCTGTGGGGTCCCGGGGCAGGTGGGGTTCTGAAGAAGGGCTGCTGACGGCCACACGTGTGTAGGGTGGGAGGGGGCTAAGCCGCTGCACCGCCTGACTCCCTGTGGGCCTCTGACCGAGGCTGCAGGCAGGAAGCTGTGTGTTTGAACCAGTCTCTAAACCCGAGCACTGGGGCTGTGTGATCACAGGCCTGCAGTGAGAGGTGACAGGGCAGCCCCACCCTGTGTCCTTAGCACTGTGGGTGGCACGTCTGTCCTCCCCCAGCTCAGCTGGGGGGAGATGGGGTGTGATGCCCACATCTCTGCTGCATCAGCAGTCATTATCCGCGGCGTCTGGAATCAAGTCTGTGACAGACAGGGTGTGCATCAGTCAGCTGGTGCTGCGTAACAAACTGCCCAGCTCAAGGTAAAGCAGGAGAGTCCGTGATGGCTCGTGAAGGCACGGCTCCGCTGGGCTGGCCTTCCCATGTCACCTGAGGTTGACTAGGACAGTCTCCTGGCCCATCTGGGAGCTGCCTGTCAGCTGGGGAGTGGGCAGTGGAGTGTCTGAGCCACACGTCTGTCTCGTCAGTAGCAGACCACGGCAGCCATGCGGGGAGAGAGACAGCACAGTGCCCGAGGCTTCTCTTCCGTTTTTCTGTTTAACAGTCTTATTGAGTTATATTTTATAAACTATAAAATACACTTGCTTTAAGTGTCACAATTCAATTCTTTAAAAATAAATTTGGAATTATGCTGTGATCACCACAGTGTCGCTGGATAACACAAAGCAACCTCGGGGCCCAGCCCCTGAGAGCCCCTGATGTACTTCCTGTGTCCTCAGATTCATCTTTTCTGGGCCTTTCATATTCATAGAATCACGCCACCTGAGGTCTTCTCCCATTTGGCATAACGTCGTCTGATACCACGCGTCAGCTCTTGGTTCTTTCTTAGTGCCGGCTGATGTGCCCCGGAAGCATCCAGCCTGGCTTGTTTCCGACTTGCCAGTTGATAGGCATTTGGGCTGCTTCCAGTCCTGGCCTGTGGACATGAAGCTGCTGTGACTATTCACGCCCAGGTGTCCGTGTGGGCACATGTTTCCACTTCTCCTGGGTAGATGAGAGGAGTGGAATTGCTGGGCCATATGGTAAATTTAGGTTTAACATTTTAAGAAGCAGCTGAGCTGCTTTCAAACGGCGGCACCTGTCACAGTTCTACTGTTAGTATACGAAGGTTCAGTTTCTCCCTGGAGGAGGAGATGGCAACCCACTCCAGTGTTCTTGCCCGGGAAGTCCCACAGAGAGAGGATCCTGAGGGGCTGCAGCCCATAGGGTCACGAAAGAGCTGGACGTGACTTAGCAACTAAACAACAACCAGTTTCTCAAACTTCTCCATCCCCCAGAACTATCATCAGAACAGCTGCTCTCCTGATGATAGCTACCCTCGTGTGTCTGACTGTGGTTTTAATTTGTATTTCTCTACTTACTAATGTTGCCAAGTGTTTCTTCAAGTTCTTACAGGCCGTCTGTGTCCTTTGGTCAACTATCTAAAATTTTTGGTCACTTAAAACTTGGATTATTTGTCGTACTCTTGAGTGGTAAGACACATTCTGGATACAAGTCCTCGATCAAGGATGTGACGTGTACCTCCTCCTGTGCTGGGATTGGCATCCCTGTTGAAAATCAGTTGGCTATAAATGTGCTGGATTATTCTCAGACTCTCAGTGCTACTCCATTGGTTTGGATGTCTGTCCTTTTGCTCATATGGTACTATCTTGATTACGACAGCTTTGGAGTAAGTTTTGAAGTCAGGAAATGTTGAGTTCTCCAACTTTGTTCTTTTTTAGACTATTTTGGCTCTTCCGGGGACTTTCCATTTACATGTGAATTTTAAGATCAGTGTACCAATTTCTGCAAAAACTAAGAAGCCAGCTTGGATTTTGATAGGGGTTGCCATGGGCCCGTGGATGAATTCAGGGAGGGTGGCCATCACAGCGGTGCTGAGTCGTTCAGTCCGTGAACAGTGATATCTGGTCAGTTAGAGCCTTCATCTCTTCCAGCAGTGTTTGTAATCTTCAGCGTGTAAGTTTCCCCCTTGCCCAAGGTGTCTCGAGGGCAAGGCATGGAATTAGCACGTGGCACTTCCTGTTGGACCCAGGGAGCCCTGAGGTCCAGCCCGTGGAGTCCGGAAGTGGGAGGTGGACTCCACTGGGGGTGGGAAGACTTGCCAAGCTGCGCTGTGAGGAGCCCGGGTGCCTCCTGTGGTGCTGGAACCGAGGGTGGGCTGGCTGCTTATACCTGCCCAGGGTGCAGGTGGGGGGTGGTTAGCCATGGTCAGTGAGAGCTTGGGCTTTATTTCTTCGCTTACGATGTGGTCAGCTTCTACGATAGCGCTAAAACACTTGTCAAAGCCTCACCGTTGACTTAGTTCAAAGCTAGGCTGAGTTCAGTGCCTTTGCGGGGGGGTTTCTGTGACAGTCAGCGTTGCCGCAGAGGATGGGGTTGGGGCATGAGGTGGGCTCAAACACGTTGGATGGCCCTGAGCTCCTGGCCCCCTAGGCCGGCTGGTCCTGGGAAGAGCCGCTCCCTGATGGCCCTGAGCTCCTGGCCCCCT
>NW_024070200.1:529666-562668 GCF_014754425.2 Oryx dammah
CTGGGAAGAGCCCCTCCCTGCCTGTGCAGGCTGGGCTCTTCTGCTTGGAAGGCCTGGACTTTAGAGGCCACCTTGCCCTCAGCTCCTGAGAGGTGATCTCTAGGCCTCTCGGGTATCCTGCCTGGTAAAAGGGTCTCTAGTGTCTGGGGGCCTATATGTCAATGTGACGTAGAGTGGGCCACGGGTCAGCCTGCCCCCCAGAGAGGTGGTCGGGTGTGGCGCTCCAACGAGGACCCTGGACCCCAAGTGGCAACACCCCACGGGGAGGTCACACATTAGGACTCCAGGGTGGGACGACGTCTGGAGGCTGGTGCCCAGCCCTCCTGAGCCCTGCCCAGGCCCTCCCTCCTTGAGGCTTTCATCTGTGCCCTGTCGGGGTCGCAACCACAGCTGGGAGCACAAGCGCCCTCAGTGGGTTCTGGTGAATGCTCACATGGACCCCAGGCTCCCAGCGGGGGTCGGCAGCGCAGGGGCTGTGGACTGTGTCCCTGCTGTCGTGACTGCCTCGGGAGGACCTCTCCTGGGCAGTGGTTTGCAAAGGTGGGGAGCCACTACCTCCTCACGGCCCCAGCTCCCTGTCCCCCAGACCCGGGACTGGACTCAGAGCCTGGCGCTCGGGGACGGCTGCCCAGGGTGGTCACCAAGAAGGAAGACACGTGCCGGTCAGTCACGTGGGTCAACGGCAGGCTCCCGGTCAGAGGCTCCCTCAGGGCGAGGCGGCTTTGCGTGGTGATGAGACGCCAGCGGGGAGTGAACGTAGAGTGAAGACCCGCCTTGGCCTCTCCTGTACCCGGCGCTGTGGGCACCTTTCTGGGCTGGACTCAGTCCTCTGCCCTGGGTGAGGTCTGGCCCAGAGCCCACTGTTCGCAAATGCTTCACGGCATTCTACGTACTCCAGGCCTCGCCACTTCACAGAAGTAACTCCTGTGGCCTGGGCCCAGCTCATGGGAGGGCTGGGCTGAGGATACAGTTTTCGCTCCTGGAGGTGCTGGGAGGTTGCAGAAGTGCCCAAGGGCCTATGGCCATTGCAGCACTGACCGGGTGTCCCAAGCCTCCGGGCCCGCCTTCTGCACCCGAACGACACCCCAGAGCAGGCAGCGCCCCAGGGACGCCGTGCTGTGCCGGCGAGGACCCCACGCACCTCTGCCTTCCCTCCAGCCCTCCGGAGGGCCAGCCCCTCAGGGTCGGCTATGGGAGTCACCGCAGCCCCAGGACCTCCCAGACGCGGTGGGCGCCACTGCCCTGCCCCCGAGGGTTCAGCGCCTCCCCGTCCTCTCTCACCCTGTCCCTCCTGGCTTTTCAACTTCGCCACGCACTTTATCATTATTTTTAACGTCTGATGCCTCTCTGTTAGCGACGCGGACAGAGCCCCCACGCCACTTGCTTAGGAGGAAGCAGCCTCTGGTTGTCATCCTAGAGCTCACGCCAGTCCTGATGTGGGCAGCATCCCGGGTGGGAACGCGTCGATGGCACCCCAGTGACCGGAGCCCCTGTGCTGCCATGGGAACCAGCTGCACACAGGTGCCCCCAGGGGTGGTGTGTCGCCAGGGCAGGGGTGCACCGGTGTCAAAAGCGAACACGCCTGAGGTGATGGGGGGCTGAGCTGCCATGGAAAGCATCCCGGCCGTGTGAGCAGGTGGGGTGCCACGAAGAACAGAAATATGTGACCTTATTTGTACCCTGAGCTGGAGAAGCAGCTTGGACCAGCTATGTTTGCCTATGGTATCTTTTGCTCTGAGATATTTTTAATTTGTACATGGTTATATCTGTCAGTTTTCCATTATGTAAGTTGAAGTTTTTTGTTGTTTTTTTCGTATTTCCCAGTGTGTGCTTCCTGTGCTGATCAGAAGGTTTTTTTTTAATTAATTAATTTTTTATTGAAGGATAACTGCTTTACAGAATTCTGTTGTTTTCTGTCAACCCTCAACACGACTCAGCTGTAGATAGACATATTTCCCCTCCCTTTTGAGCTCCCTCCCACCTCCGCCCATCCCACCCCTCTAGGCTGAGACAGAGCTCCTGTTTGAGGTTCCTGAGCCCGACAGCAAATGGTCGGTTTTAAATTCACATGTAGTGGAGTCTTGTCAGTGTTTCTGTTTGTGACTTCTGAGTCTGAGGGGCTTGGGGAGTCCTGCAAATAATGTGACCCACAAGTCAACCTGGTGGAAATGACGGTGTGGGTTCAGTCTGGTCGAGGCTGGACAAGGATGCGGGTCAGATAAGAAGCCCCGGCGGGCTCCCTGGAACTTCCGGTGACTGCCCCCTGGGAGAGAGCTGGGGGAGAAGCCACGTGGCCTGCTGCTGCTGTTTCCATCTGTCTCTGTCTGCTGGCGAGCCCAGCCGGACCACCAGAGGGACGCCCTGCCACAGGCCACCGTCCTCAGTGAGGTCCGGGACGAATGTGGGGCCACGTCTTCCGGTTCCCTCAGCCTCTCGGCCACAGCAGGGGCAGCGACCCCCCTGAGAGGCGCATGTGCAGCAGATCGCCCTGGAGCGCGGCTTCTCAAAACCACAGCTGCTCTGGGGCTCAGGGTCAGCGGCAGGCTGGGCAGCGGGCCCAGCCGGCGCCTCTTCTGCAGGTCTGGGCAGAGCTGCCTGGCCTCCTCGGGCACCTAACCCGGCCTGCAGATGCTTCTTTCTGGCCAGAGCTAGTTGCAGCCTGGGATCCCATCAGCGAGACACAGATCGAATTCCCCTCCGTCCTGCAGAAGCCTCGGAGCGCCTGCGGCCAACCTGGACCCCTGCTTGCTTTCCATAGCCGAATCCTGTCTCCCACCATGCGGGCACCCACGGCCTACCAGGGGGGCATGGCAGAAAGTTCGCACGCCTCGCCAGGCTGGGGGCTGTGAGGGTCCAGTGATGGGACCATGGGACATTCGGAGCCGTGGTGGCTGGAGAAATACCAACAACCTCAGATACGCAGGCGATGCCACTCTGATGGCCGGAAGTGAAGGGAACTGAAGAGCCTTTTGATGAGCGTGAAAGAGGAGAGTGAAAAAGCTGCCTTAAAACTCAACACTCAAAAAACTAAGGTCATGGTCCTGTCACTTCATGGCAAATAAAAAAGGAAAAAATGGAAACAGTGACAGATTTTATTTTCCTGAGCTCCAAAATCACTGCAGACAGTGACTGCAGCCATGAAATTAAAAGATGCCTGCTCCTTGGAAGAAAAGCTATGAAAAACCTAGACAGTATATTAAAAAGCAAAGACATCACTTTGCTGACAAAGGTCCATATAGTCAAAGCTATGGTTTTTCCAGTAGTCGTGTACAAATGTTTGATTTGGACCATGAAGAAGACTGAGTGCCAAAGAATTGATGCTTTTGAGCTGTGGTGCTGCAGAAGAATCTTGAAGAGACCCTTGGACAGCAAGGAGATCAAACTAGTCCATCCTAAAGGAAATCAGCCCTGAATAGTCATTGGAAGGACTGATGCTGAAGCTGAAGCCCCAATACTTTGGCCACCTGATGCAGAACTGACTCATTGGAAAAGACCCTGATGCTGGGAAAGACTGAAGGCAGGAGGAGAAGGGGACGACGGGGGAAGAGATGGTTGGATGGCATCGCTGACTCAATGGACATGAATTTGAGCAAACTCTGGGAGATGGTGAAGGACGGGGAAGCCCGGCGTGCTGCCGTCCACAGGGTCGCAGAGTCAGACTCGACTGAGTGGCTGAGCAGCACCCGTGTGTGGTGCACTGCGGGGCAACAGTTTCTGGCACAACCAGTGATGGGGGTGGAAGGGGCGGGTGCAGCTCAGGACAGTGGGAGGGGCCGCTGGAGGAGCTGCAGCGTCCAAGGAAATGAAGTGACAAGATGGGGGTGGGGCGCCGAATCCTGCGCTCAAGGCAGGTCAGAGAACAAGAGTGTTCCTTCCATCACTGAAGGGGTCTCTGCTCCCCCAAGTCTGCAGAGCAGATGTACTCCCAAGGCAGCCCCAGCAAGATCCAGAGGGTTCAGAATCCCAAGACAGACTGAGCTAACCTCCCTCCGCAGGTCCCCGTGAACGGTAGGACTCTGATGGGGACAGAGTTGGACGCCGGATTTGGGGCAGATCTAGATGCCAGAATCCCACAGTAGCCAGTGACGGCGCTGACCGGGCGCGGCCCCTCCCCCTCCCGCCGGTCTGGTCCCACCTCCTCTGCCGGCCCAGCAGTGGCCTCTTCTGATGTGGTTACTTTGCAAGCAGGTGCCAGTTTCCACCGCGCCCCACTTCCACCGCCCCTCACTGCCCCAAACCTACAATTAGAGTCAGATCCCAGCATGTCCAAGGAGGTTAAGCACAAGCCTAATTTGGGAAAAGAGGGTTTACACATCAAAAGTTCTGCCAGATTCGTCATTTATACTGTCAGGAGCCTGGGGGGGCGGGGGGTGTGGGTTGGTGTCTGCAAGTCCTAGTGAGGGAGGGAAGAGCATATTGTGGATTGGATTCAATCTTCCAAGATGTGTGCAGTTACAAGGGATTTGGGATTTGATATTTTCAGCGCTCTCTTCATGGACCATAGCCTTGTTGAGGCAAAGAGGCTTGCATAACTCAGTGTAGCTATGAGCCATGCCGTGCAGGGTCGCCATAGTCACAGTGCAGAGTTCTGATAAAACATGGTCCACTGGAGGAGGGGATGGGAAATCATCCTGGTATTCCTGCCTGGAGAACCCCATGAACAGTATGAAAAGGCAAAAAGATAGGGCACTGCAAGATGAGCTCCCCGGGGCAGTAGGTGCCCAATATGCTCCCGGAGAAGAGTGGAGAAACAGCTCCAGAGGGAAGGAAGAGGCTGGCCCAGGCAGAAACGACGCTCAGCCGTGGGTGTGTCTGGTAGTGAGCCTTAAAGTCCGGTGCTGTGATGACAGCATCGCACAGGAACCTGGAATCTCATGTCCATGAATCAAGATGGACTGGACGCGGTCGAGAAGGAGATGGCCAGGGTGAACACTGACACCTTAGGAACCAGAGAACTAACACGGACTGGAATGGGTGAATTTAACTCAGATGACCATTATATCTACTACTGGGAGCAGGAATCCTTTAGAAGAAATGGAGTAGCCCTCACTGTCAACCAAAGAGTCCGAAATGCAGTACTTGGGTGCAATCTCAAAAACAACAGAATGATCTCTGTTCGTTTCCAAGGCAAACCATTCAATAACACAGTGATCCAAGTCTATGCCCCGACCAGGAGTGCTGAAGAAGCTGAAGTCGAACAGTTCTATGAAGGCGTTCAATACTTTCTAGAACTAACACCCCAAAAAGATGTCCCTTTCATTATAGGGGACTGGAAAGCGAAAGTAGGAAGTCAAGAATTACCTGGAGTAACAGGCAAGTTTGGCCTTGGAGTTCAGAGTGAAGCAGGGCAAAGCCTAACAGTTTCGCCAAGAGAGTGCACTGGTCATAGCAAACACCCTTTTACAGCAACAGAAGAGACGACTGTACACACAGACCTCACTAACGATCAAAATCGAAGTCAGATTGATTATTGTTTGCAGCCGAACATGGAGAAGCTCTATACAGTCAGTGAAAACAAGACCTGGAGCTGACTGTGGGTCAGATCATGAACCCCTTATTGCAAAATTCAGACTTAAATTGAAGAAAGTAAGGAAAATCACTAGAGCATTCAGGTATGACCTAAATCAAATCCCTTATGATTATGTAGTGGAAGTGAGGAATAGAGTCAAGGGATTGGATCTGGTGGACAGAGGGCCTGCAGAACTAGGGAAAGAGGTTTGTAACACTGTACAGGAGTCAGTGACAAAAACCATCCCAAAGAAAAAGAAATGTTAGAAGGCAAAGTGGTTGTCTGGGGAGCCTTTACAAATAGCTAAGGAAAGAAGAACATTGAAAAGCCAGGGAGAAATGGATATACCCAACTGAATGCAGAGTTCCAGAGAACAGCAGGGAGAGAGAAGGCCTTCTTCACTGATCAGCACAAAGAAGTAGAGGAAAACAATAGAATGGGATAGACTAAAGATCTCTTCAAGAAAATCGAAGATATCAAGGGAACGTTTCATGCAAGGATGGGCACAATAAAGGACAGAAAATGTATGGACTTAACAGAAGCAGAAGAGACTAAGAGGTGGCAAGTATACACAGAAGAGCTTTCAGCTCAGACGAGGCAAAAGTACGGCTTTCTTTGTCATCCCGAATCTGGGTTCTTCCGACACCAGCCGCCTCCACCATGCCACCTAAGTTCGACCCCAATGAGATCAAAGTCGGTTACCTGAGGTGCGCTAGTGGGGAAGTTGGTGCCACGTCTGCCCTGATCCCCAAGATCGGCCCCCGGGTCTGTCTCCAAAAAAAGGTAGGTGACAACATCACCAGGGCAACCAGGGCAACTGGTGGTTGCGAGAGTCTGAGGATCACAGTGGAACCGATAAGAACAGACAGGCCTGGCTGGAGGTGGTGTCTTCCGCTTCTGCCCTGATCCTCAAAGTCCTCAAGGGGCCACCAAGAGATAGAAAAAAGCAGAACAACATTCAGCACAGTGGGAACAGCGCTTTCGATGAGACTGTCGACACTGCCTGGCAGGCGCAGCACCGATCTCTAGCTAGAGAGCGCTCTAGCCCAGAGAGCTCACTGGCATCATTAACAAGACCCTAGGAAGTGCCCCATCTGTGGGCTGCAACGCTGATGGCCGCCACCCTCGTGACATCATGGATGACACCAGCTGCGGTGGGGTGACCAGCTAGTTAAGAGCTGCGAAAGGAAGAGAAAAACAAAGGATTATTTGGCAGCCAAAAAAAAAAAGGAATACACAGAAGAACTGTACCAAAAAGATCTTAATGACTTGAATAACCACAATGGTGTGATCATGCCCCTGGAGCCAGACATCCTGAAGTGTGAAGTCAAGTGGGCCTTAGGAAGCATTACTACAATCAATGCTAGTGGAAGTGACCGAATTCCAGCTGAGGCATTTCAAATCCTAAAAGATGATGCTGTGAAAGTGCTGCACTCAATATGCCAGCAAATCTGACAAACTCAGCAGTGGCCACAGGACTGGAAAAAGTCAGTTTTCATTCCAATCCCAAAGACGGGCAAAGCTAAAGAAAGCTCAAACTACTGCACAGTCGCACTCGTTTTCATGCTAGGAAGGTTATGCTCAAAATCCTTCCAGTTAGGGTTCAGTAGTACATGAACCGAGAACTTTCAGATATTCAAGCTGGATTTAGAAAAGACAGAGGATGTGGGGAGCAGAGGATGAAAACGGCAGAGGGACCAGAGATCAAATTGCCAACATCTGTTGGATCATCAAAAAAGCAAGAGAGTTCCAGAAAAACATCTACTTCTGCTTCATTGACTATGCTAGAGCCTTTGACTGTGTGGATCACAACAAACTGGAAAATTCTTAAAGCGATGAGAATACCAGACCACCTTACCTGCCTCCTGAGAGACCTGTATGTAGGTCAAGAAGCAACAGTTAGAACCAGACATGGAGCAACAGACTGGTTCAAAATTGGGAATGGAGTATGACAGGTTGTATATTTTCACCCTACTTATTTCGCTTCTATGCAGAGTACATCATGCAAAATGCTGGGCTGGATCAATCTCAAGCTGGAATCCAGATTACTGGGAGAAATATCAATAAACTCAGATACGCAGATGACACCACACTCATGGCAGAAAGAGAAGAGGAATTAAAGAGCCTCTTGAGGGTGAAAGAGGAGAATGAGAAAGCTGGCTAAGAGCTCCACATTAAGAAAACTAAGATCCTGGCATCCGGTCCCGTCACTTCATGGCAAATAGATGGGGAAAAAGTGGAAAAAATGGCACATTGTATTTTCTTGGGCTCAAAAATCACTGTGGATGGTGACTGCAGCCATGAAATTAAGACATTTGCTCCTTGGAAGGAAAGTCATGACAAACCTAGACAGCACATTAAAAAGCAGAGACATAAAGGTCCTTACAGTCAAAGCTATGGTTTTCCCGGTAGTCACGTATGGATGTGAGAGCTGGACCATAAAAAAGGCTAGCACTGAAGGATTTATTTTGAACCGTGGTGTTGGAGAAGACTCTTGAGAGCCCCTTGGACAGCAAAGAGGGCAACCAGTCAATCCTAAAGGAGATCAACCCTGAATTCTCATTGGAATGACTGGTGCTGAAGCTGAAGCTCCAATCCTTCAGCCACCTGATGGGAAGAGCTGACTCACTGGAAAAGACCCTGATGCTGGGAAAGATTGAAGGTGGAAGGAGAAGGGGACGACAGAGGGTGAGATGGTTGGATGGCATCACTGACTCAATGGATATTGAGCAAGTTTGAGCAAGCTCCAGGAAGGACAGGGAAGCTTGGCATGCTACAGTCCATGGGGTCGCAAAGGGTTGGACACAACTTAGCGATTAAACAGCAACGATTTTTCAACTCAAGAAGCTGGAAGTGTCCCTCACTTTTTTCTTGGTTGGTTGACTGAAACTGGGGCTCAGTGGTCACCCAGTGGTGGAGGTTGAAATGCTGGAAAGGCTGTGGTATGATGGGGAGGAAGGATTCCAAAATAAGAACCAAGAACTTCTCGTCTCCTGACCGTGGTCCCAGGAAGACCCGCCCCCATCACCGCTGCCCGAGGGATACAGAGGAGGAACGTGCTGGCGTCCTGGGACCGTGGACCACCCAGGGGCTGTCCTCTTTGTGGGGAGGAGACAGGAGGATGCTGCTGTTGAAATGTGTGCCTTGATTGCAGTAAGGCTGACGGGCCAACTTTTCTAAAGGGTCAGGGTGACGATACAGGCAAAAATAAATGGATCTGGAAACCAGAAGATGGTTAGGATGAAAGAATAATTCCAAGAGCTAATTTTGGAGGGACAAAAATCACAAAAAATGAGAGAGAATTAGAAAGCCAAATCAAGGAGGGAGGAATGTTAAATATACAGAAGAGCAAATGAGAGAAATCATCACAGATGCAGAAAATTGTTTTTAAATACAAGATACAATACTTTGATGCACACCAGGCAAGTAAGTAAAACCTGGCTGAAACAGATGGTTTTTCTAAGGAAATATTATAATTAATAATAGATTTATTGAAACAGATCCCTGAAGAGATTTAAAAATCTAAGCACAGCAAGTAATGCAGAGCTATCCCTGGAAAAGTCATCAGGCCAAGACAATCTCCTAAGTGAAGAAGAATCTGCCTGCCAGTGCAGGAGACGTGGGTTCAATCGCTGGTCCAGGAAGATCCCACATACTGCGGAGCAACTAAGCCGGTGAACCTGGGCTCTGGAGCCCGTGCTCCGAAATGAGAGAGCAGCCTCTCTTTTCACAGCTAGAGGAAAGCCACGCAGCAATGAAGACCCAGCACGGCCATCAGGAAATAAAGAAATACAAATTTTAAAAACAGTAATATTTTTTTTAAAAGCCATACCATAACGTATTCCAGGATATAGGAAACTGATTAATTTTTCCCATTTAAAAATATTCCTTCAATAATATGGATATCAAAACTCTAAAAATATAGCTGCTGCTGAGTCGCTTCAGTCGTGCCCGACTCTGTGCGACCCCATAGATGGCAGCCCACCAGGCTCCCCCTTCCCTGGGATTCTCCAGGCAAGAACACTGGAGAGGGTTGCCATTTCCTTCTCCAATGCATGAAAGTGAAAAGTGAAAGTGAAGTCGCTCAGTCGTGTCTGACTCTTAGTGACCCCATGGACTGCAGCCCACCAGGCTCCTCTGTCCATGGGATTTTCCAGGCAAGAGTACTGGAGTGGGGTGCCATTGCCTTCTCCGACAAATATAGCACAATAGTATAAAATTACAGACTGAGCTCATTACTATCAATGTTAAAATATTAATATTAGTGTACAGAATCAAAAAGCACATTAAAAAAGGCTCACACACTAAAGCCAAGTGAGGTTTGCTTGTGGATGATTTGTTAACAGAAAATGTTTAATACAATTCATCATATTAATAAAGCAGAAGAGAGAAATTGTGTTCATTTCATAGAGGTATTTGATAGGATTTATCATAGATTTTCTTTTGTTGAGGTAAAATTTCCATTCAGTCAGGTAGACAGGTCTTTAAAATATTTTAAAGAATCTTAAACCCGAGGGACTTCCCTAGAGGTCAGTGATTAAGACTCAGCACGGCCACTGCAAGGGCCGCGGGTTCAATCCCTGTCGGGAACCTAGGATCCGCCTGCTGAGTGGCAGGGCCCAAAGACAAAACCAAACCAGCAAAAGCCAGGGTTCAGCCTGCAGAAAGGCTGCCACCATTCCTCCTGCGCCGTTCGGGAGTGGATGGCCAACCTGGTGCCCCAGCGTCCCCGCACGCTTCGCCGTGTAGTTCCCACAAGGAAGGACGCTCTTCCACACAACCAAAGCGCAGCGGTGGTCAGGAAACCCACACGGCGCGTCCCTGCGCCTCATCCTCAGACTCCGCCCCCTCCATGCTTTGAGCGTTTCCCCATCCTCTGGCAAAGACGGTGTCCCAGGCCCATCCTCACACTTTCCTGGGCTGACCCAGGAATCAGCCATTTCTAGAAGAATCCTTGGTTCCTTTCAGTGTCGAAGGATGAGTCAGTGCACAGATCTGAAGCAAACGGTTCAGTGAGTTTTGACAAATGTATGTATCCTGTAACCAGTCCCTACAATCAGAGTGTCAGGCTCTGGGGGATCTCCCTGGTGGCCCTGTGCCTAAGACTCCACGCTTCCCATGCAGGGGGCTCAGGTTCGATCCCTGGAACTAGATCCTGCATTTGGCAGCTAAGAGTTCACATTCTGCAACTAAAGATCCTGTGTGTCTCAACAAAATGGACGATCACAGGGGCTTCAACTAAGACCAGGCACAGTCAAATAAAGAAAGAAATCTGAAAAAGGGATATCAGGCCTTGCAATCACCCATAAAGTTACTCTGCCCCTTGAAGACTACTCCCACCTCCCAGGCAACCGCTGTTCTTATTTCTGTCATTTTGCTTGTTCTTCATTTGAATAGAATGATAAAGTACACACATTTCTGTCTGGTATTTTTCCACTTGATCTAATAGATTGTAGACTCACCCATGTGGTAGCACAGGACAGTTGTCCGCTCTCCTTGGTGCCGAGGAGCGTCTCCTGGTACGACTGTCACAGTTTGTTAATCAGGTCTCCTGTTGATCAGCAAATAGATTCTTTCCAGATTTTGGCTGCAGTGAACGAAGTTAGGGTAATGATTCTTGTACAAGCTGCTTGAAGTCAGAGGTCTTCTTTTCTCTTGGAAAGGTATAAGAGTGGAATTGCTGGGTCCTGGGGTAGGTACTTTCACTTTTCACTTTCATGCACTGGAGAAGGAAATGGCAACCCACTCCAGTGTTCTTGCCTAGAGAATCCCAAGGACGGGAGAGCCTGGTGGGCTGCCGTCTCTGGGGTCGCACAGAGTCGGACACGACTGATGTGACTTAGCAGCAGCACCGGGGGTAGGTATATAGCTGCAAAAACTGTTTCACAAAGTTGCACCATTTTGCATTCTTGGCAGCCTGTATGAGTTCTGTTTGCTCTGTGATTTCACCGGCAGTTGGTGTTTCCATCTTAGTTAAGTGGGCGTCTAAGTGGTGTCTCACTGGGGTTTAAATCGCCATTTCCGTATTTGTGGCTTCCAGGTGTTTGACTGTGAAGTGTCTACGTGTGGTTCTCTTGCGTTTGGGTACACTAGACCTTTTGCATCTGTCCATTTATGTTTTTCACCAAATTTAGGGAATTTTCAGCCGTTATTTCTTCAAAACAATTTTTTCTGCCCCGTTTGTCTTTCCTCCTCACGTAGAACCCTAGTTGCGCATGCACTCCGCCGCCTGATGTCACCCGTGGCCATCTCCCTGGTCTCTGGCGGTTGACCTGTCTGACCACAGACATTCCCTTCTCTCAGCGTAGCTTGTGTCGCGCTCACTGAGCCTCCCCTTTGCAGTATCCATTCTTGCTGCTCAGTTGCTGAGTCATGTCCAGCTCTTTGCGACCTCATGGGCGGCAGCACGACAGGTTTCCCTGTCCTTCACCATCTCCTGGAGTTTGCTCAGACAATACCCATTCTGCTGGTTAGCATATCCAGTGATTTTTTTTCACTTCAGATATTGTCTTATGGTTAGAAATTGCATTCAGTCCTTTTTTTTTTTTATGTGTGTGTTTTTCTTTTTATCAGTCCTATTTTTATAGTTTTCATTTCTCAGTTTAGATTTTCCTTTTGTTTCCTTATGCATTCATTTGCACCTTTAAATCTTTGGGCATATTTATAAAGACTGTTTTGTCAATGTTCTGCTCTGCAAAATTTGGTCACTTGAGGATCTGGTTCTAGGGACTTCCACCCCCTTAATTATGGGTCATGTTTTCAAGCTTCTTCTCATATGTAGTAATTGTTTGTTATATGCTAGACATTGTGATTGTTGTATGAAAAAGAGTATAAATGATGTCTTCTTTTAAAAGATATTGCTTTGTTCTGGAATGCTGCTAAAATCCTAGCAGACTGTGTGGTCGTGTCTGGCTTGGCTGGATGCTTTGGAAGGCTGGGTCTGTTTCAGGCCTGTTCTTAGTCCTAGGTTTTGGCCTTTATTCTGGAGCGTGGTTTGTATTCCTGAACCATGGCCTTTCTGGGGTTTTGCTTGGTCACCCGAGGTGCCCACTGAGGCTTCTCCGCTCGAGCTGGGGGGGACCTGCAGTGTCACCCATCACTGCACCATGACTGGTTTCTCCGCCTCCGCCCCACAGTAGCCGCTCCTGCTGGGCTTTATGGAATCCCTCTCTGCACGCATGCAGCCTGGCCCCAGCCGGGGTCTGACGGGAGCCCCCATGCAGGCTCACATGACTTTGTGACGTGTAGTGAGAAACGTGTGCTTAGTGCTTGTCCCTGTTGCGGACACAGAGCCCCTGAGGCCGCTGGCATCTCCTGAGATGACAGCAGCGCGCGTGTCTTTAGCTATATTAATGGGTGACGTTCGAAACCACTTCAGGATGGCATCTGGTTGCCAGAGGAGCCAACCACGTGATTAGAGGGCCGGAACTGTCAGTCCCGCCAGCTGAAGCCTGAGCGGGGAAAGGGGAGGAGTCAGCGGTCCGTGGCCAGTGGTTTCCCCATCACACCTGTGTAGTGAAGCCGATCAGACCCCAGTGGACAGGGTCTGGGGAGCTTCCAGACTGGTGAACCAGATGCATACGTTTGCTGCTGGGTGAGGCCCCCAACTCCACTGGGACAAAAGCTTCTGTGTGTGGGACCTCGCCCTAGTGCTTCTTCCTCTGCCTTCTGGTTGCATCTTTAAATGTCCTTTGTAATAAGCTGGTGATCTAGTGAGTAGGCTGGTTTTCTGAGTTCTGTGAGCTGTCCTTGCATATTAATCGAAGTCGAGGTGGGGGGTCCTTGGAGCCTCCAGTCTATACAGAGCCGGATCGAAGCACAGGTGACAACCTGGACTGGAACTGGGGTCTGCAGTGGGGGCAGTCCTGCGGGGCTGGGACCTTCACCTGTGGCTCTGATGCTGTGCCCAGGTCAGTAATGTTGGAACTGAGTTGCATCGCAAGACCTCCCCGCCGCTGGGGTGCGAAGCTCCCGCACGTGGGCATGGGTGTCAGACCCGTGCTTCTGCACACTCACGACACATAGTTCCCTCCTGCTTGGCGCTGACCCCTGCCAGCTGCAGCCCCTCCAGCCCTTCTGGAGCCCCTAACCCTCATCTCTGCCTCCTCGGCCAGTAAGACTTCTTCGGCTTCAGCTCTCACGACCTTGGAGGGGAAACCTGAGGTAAAACCAGGGCAAACGTGGGGCTCATTTCATGGCTCTCTTCCTCCTCTCAAGAGTTTCAGTCCTGCATCACCTGTTGCTCATAGTTGCCTCACACATTTGCCTGATATTATAGTTATTTATGGCAGGAGATAAGTATAACTGGTTATAATGTCCTGCCTGGAACTGACATGCATTCTTTTTTGTTTTTCCTTTGGCTGTGCCACGCAGCATGTGGGATCTGAGTTCCCTGACCAGGGGCTGAACCTGAGCCTTCTGCATCGGAAGCTTGGAGTCTTAACCACTGGACCAGCAAGGAAGTCCCTCAACATGCATTCTTGATCAAATTTTCTTGTATAAATGCCATAAATTTATACAAGCCCCCAAGCTATCTCCATGTCAAATGAGAGAGATACCAGAATCATACCTATTAAAGTAAAAACTCAGGAAGGTTATCTTCTGATATTACTGCTACTTAATATTTTTGCAACCAGAGAAGAGAAAAATGAGACATAACAATAGCAATGTTAGAGGAGGAGTTCCTATTCAATAGTCAACAGGAAGAAATGTAATGACCATAGGAGTAGTGTAATGTCAGTGTTTTGCTGATCTGATTAAATCTCTGGAAAAATCCAAGTGGATCAATTTAAATGCTATTACAAACAGTATTTCAGGGCTGTCTGGAACAGAGGAGCATGCTGTCAGCATTAGCCTTCGTCCATATGGAAAAGGGCTTGCCTGGTGGCTCAGACGGTAGAGGGTCTGCCTCCAAAGCGGAAGACCTGGGTTCTATCCCTGGGTGGGGAAGATCCCTGGAGGAGAGCATGGCAACACACTTGCCAGGAGAAGCCCCATGGACAGAGGATCCTGGCGGGTTACAGTCCACGGGGTCGCAAAGAGTCAGACAAGACTGAACGCCTAAGCACACAGCATGCAAAAAGCAGCTTGTTAGCAAGAGATAAAAAAAGAAAAGATCCCTTTGACCATCGCACCAGAAGCTAAAGTACCCAGGAATAAACCTAATGAGAAACACGTAAGATCCAAGGAAGAAAAAAATTCCACTGAGGGACCCAGACAGAGACTTGAATGGAGGCGAGGCAGGCCTTGTCCTAGGATCCCTAGATTCGCGGTCATGAAGAGGACAGTCTCTGCTCCGAGGAATCTGTCCTATAGACTTGATTTACATACGTGAAGATGAAGCATCTCACATACATGAGATGAAGCACACGCAGGGTTATCCGTTACAGCACTGCTTGTGGTAGAAAAAGCCTGGGAATGTCTCAAAAGGCCGCTGGGGCTGGTTAAATACACCGTGGTGTGCGTGCAGCAGGCTGACGTCCCACTGCCAGCTCTCCAGGCCCAGAGGAAGGACGGTCTCCACAGCTGATGGCTGCGTGAAAAAATCACGGTGCTGAGGGTGTGTGCTCGGCCACTGTGAGACGTGCGTGCGGTTTGCACACTAGGGGTGGCTCGGCTCTAAGGAAAATCAAGCCTGACAGTGTGATGCCAGCAGGCAGGCATTTCTTTCTCTCAAGGCCCCGAGGAAGTGGTCCCCACCCTGGCTCGCTGCCCAGCACCGGCCTCCTCTGTCCGCCCCGCTCTCTGGAGCAGGCTGGGTCCCCCTCAGCCTTGGTGGCTCGTCTCCAGCCCACACAGCGGTGCCCAAGTCAGGAAGAAAGGAGGCGGGGAAGCGGCAACGAGGGTCCCACGGGTCCCACGTTCTCTCAGAAGAGCAAATGTTGGGACTTCTCTGATGGGCCAGTGGCTGAGACTCTCAGCTCCCGATCCGGGGGCGTGGGTTCAGTCCCCGATCAGGGAACTGGATCCCGCGGGCTGCAACAAAGAGTCTGTGTGAGGCAGCTAGAGACTTCATGTGTCTCAACTAAAAGATCCCTCCTGCTGCAACTAAACCTCTTTATTAAAAAAATAAGCTATTTAAAAAAGGAAAGCCCGTGTTTATCTCAGCATTCCTCTCAGCAGGCGTGGCCTGTAGCTCGTGGGTCAGAACTGAGTTCAAGGCTGCTCCTGGCTGCAAGGGAGGCAGGGAAATTACGTATTTAACCAACTGTGAGGCCCCGACAACAGAGAAAGGGGAGGGACAAAAGCCACGAACGAGGGTGGCCTGCGCCATCTACTACACTGGCCATGCTTAGAATGTCTTCAAAAGGACACACAAAAAACTGGAAATTCTAGTAGACTCTGGAAAGGGTATAGAATGTCTGGAAGGTGTGCGTGTAGAGGGAGGGGCTTTATTCTCTTCTGTGAATTTAATACTCTGTGTATTTACTACCTACAAAATAAATACATGAAATATAATTTTCAAAAGTCACCAATAACAAAAGTACAGCTTTAAAAATGCCATATTCAGAAACTTTTAAAAATGTTTTAAAATAACATTTATATTAAAGAGAAATTCATAAAGTTAAATTACAAAATACTTGGAATTTAACAGTAATGGAACCTCTGCATGTTAAAATTTGTGAGACACATTTAAAACAGTATTAGAGACAACTGTATACCTTTGACTATGTTCACCTGAAAATAAGAAAGACCGGAAAAAAATCAATTAAGTCAAGGATCTATAAAAATGGCACAGAATAAGTCCAAAGAAATAAAGAAGGAAAGAAATAATAAAAACATAAATCAAGAGAGAACAACAACAAAAAGTAGAAATGATGGCAAAATCAAAGTTGTCTATTTAAAAAACAAACGTTTTGGTGTTTCCCTAATAACAATGGCTGTTTCTTGATGGACGATCTAAGATGACAAGGGAGCTTTCTTCTTTGAACATATTCTCCATGGCTAAAATTAAGATAAGCACGTAATAACTTTATAATAAACGTAACCAAATTTCTTTCTTCAAAAAAAAGAGAGAAAGAAAAAACCCAAATGTGTCTTTCTCCGTCTATTCGGCTGCATCAGGTCTCGGCTGCTACACGCGGGGTCCTCGGTCTTTGCTACGGCATGAACAATCTTCAGCTGCAACAGCAAACTCCCAGTTAGGCCATGTAGGATCCAGTCCCCCCACCAGGGATAGAGCCCAGGCCCCCTGTGTTGGGAGCGCAGAGTCCTAGCCCCTGGACCACTAGGGAAGTCCCCAAGTTGACTCTCTAAATAGTTTATTTCAAGAGTGATTAAGGGGGAGGGGAGAGGTATAATAAGATATAAGACAAAGGGGGTAAAAACCCTTGCCATATTCTAAATATAAGAAACTATTTTTTTTTTAAGTATACACCAAGAAGTTTGAGGTCTTCCCTGGTGACTCAGCTGGTAAAGAATCTGCCTGCAATGCAGGAGACCTGGGTTCGATCCCTGGGTTGGGAAGATCCCCTGGAGAAGAGAAAGGCTACCCACTCCAGTATTCTGGCCTGGAGAATTCCACGGACTCCACAAGGTCACAAAGAGTTGGACACGACTGAGCGACTTTCACTTTCAAAAAGTTTGAAAATCTAGGTAAAATGCACAGATGCACAGAGAATTGAAAATACTGAAATCCAAACAAGGAAGAAGAGAAAACCACAGGAGATTAACAATTGTTTAAAAAATTAAAATAGCAACCAAACCTCTGTCCCAGCATACACACACACACTGCCCAAACACACACACACACACACACACTTCCCGAAGCTCCTAACCCAGCTGTTACCACAAACAGATCTAAGCAACCTTCAGAGAACCGATAACCCACGTGATGTATAAGTTGTTCCAGAAAAAGAGAAATAGAGGAAAAGTGGTCCACCCCAGTTTATGAAGCTAGTACGGAGACGGGGGCTTCCCTGGCGGCTCAGTGGTAAAGAATCCGCCTGCCATGCAGGAGACGTGGGTTCGATCCCTGGGTCGAGAAGATCTCCTGGAGAAGGAAATGGCAACCCGCCCCAGTATTCTTGCCTGGAGACTCCCACGGACAGAGGAGCCTGGCAGGTCACAAAGAGTTGGACTTAACTGAGCGATTAAACAACAACAACAGTATAGGGATTTTTTAAAAAGCACAGGATAAGTAAATTCTAAACCAGCTTTATCTATGATCATGAATTTTTTAAATCATAAAGTATTAGCTAACTAAAATCCAATCACAGGTTGCATTCACATAAGGTTTCTCTCAGTAATAGAAGCATAGTTCAAATCAGAGATTTTAACACAGCAATTTCCCAGGTTAAAGAAGAAAAGAACGATAATCATTACATTGACACAGAGTAAAGCATTTGACAGTTTGATAAAAATTGACATGATTTAAAGAAAAAAAAAACCTCAGGAAACAGAAGCTTAAAGGGACTTTTCCCAACTAATAATGACTATTTCCCTCAAATCTGTGGCAAGTTTAACAGAGACCATTTGCATGCATTCCCTGTGGGCTGGGAATAATATAAAAATGTTCATTCTCACAGCTTCTGTTCAATATTATTCTGGAAGCCCTGGCCAATGCATAAGACAAGAAAAAGAAGTCATTAGTTTAGGAATTATTAATAGATGAAGGCAGGTGTATTGGTTTGGCCAAAAAGTTCGTTCAGGTTTTTCCACAACGTCTTCAGAAAAATTCGAACAAGCTTTTCGGCCAACTCAATATCATGATGTCTTTTCAAATAACATGTTAACATTCATTGAAATGCCAAAATAATCAATGGATTAACTATCAGAACTAATTAGAGTTTAACAGAGCGGCCCCAAACAAAAGTTAACAGTATTCCTTTAAGTCACTAAAAAATACACAGATGACTGGACAGATGTTATTTTAAAAAAAGAACAGATGTTCAGGAATTAATCTTGGAATCCACAAGCTCTTTATTGGGGTGGGGACGGGGGAAACCCTAGAATCACTTCCCAGCCTCAATAGAGAGCTGGAACCGATGACGCCTTTCTGCCTGCTTGCGGGTCGGGGCCAGGCTGTGGGCCACACTGATACACCCAGGCTGCCGGTTCTGCTGCCCAGGTTTCTGTGGGTTTGGAGACCCGCAGGAGGCTCTGAGCAGTAGGGTGGGTCTCCACTCCGAAGGCATCGTGCCCAACCCCAGCCGTGCGGGGCTCCTGGGATGGGACGCCCTGGCCTCCCGCCCCCCGCAGTTGGTCTCAGGTCAGTGGGCCGTATTGGTGTTCTCTGCTCGGCCCTCCACGGCCTGAGCTCCTGAGATAGACATCGGGGTGGTGACCGGGCCTGCCTGGTTCTTCCCAGACCTTCAGCCAGGAATGTCAGGGCGTGCCGGTGCATGCCCGTCTGCCGTCTGGCGCATCCGAGCTGCTTCATGTTTGCGTGTGTGCACGCGTGTGTGTTGGGGGTGGGGGCCTGGGCCTGGACCCTGATGAGATCTGGAGTCAGCTCCTCCCCGAGCCTGGAGCTTCCAGGGAGTATTGGAGGGGGCAGGCCAGGAACGTCCCTGCTGCTCAGCCACGTGGACCCTGAGCTGGCTGTGTGACCCTGAGCCAGTCACCCGACCTCTCTGGGATGTGAGTCCAGCCAGGGGCGCTGGCCTTGGCTGGGAGTCTCACACTGCAGACCCTTTAGTGAGGGCTTTCTCTGCCACAGTTGGGAACACGGCGCCTGACTGGGGCTCAGGGGTGAGATATGAAGAGGTGTGAGGCCCTGGCAAGGCCAGAGAGGCTAGGACTGGGGGCAGGGAAGAGGTGGGGGGCTGTGGGCAGAGCTTGCCAGGCCGTGTGAGCCTGGTGGGGAGGGGCAGCAGCAGAACAGGGTCTGCAGAACTGGCCACATTTGAGGGCTCACCTGTCTGAGCTTCTCCGATTGGACCCCGACATCTTCACATCTACCCTGAGTCTGGGTGCACCCCTGAGTCCCTCAGCATGGAGGATGCGGGCATAGGCAAGCAGCTGAGCAGGGGCTTGCCCCGGGGCGTGGGTTTGCTGCTGTGAGCTACAGCAGACTTTACGGCAGGGGTGGGCCCCCCAGATGTGTGCTTGAGAGAGCAGCTGGCGGCTGAGCCAGGGCAGGACAGGGGCAGGTGAGGGCGGACTGCCCGAGGGCGCTGGAGTGGACGGAGGCTTAGGAGCCTGGACTGAGGTGGGAGGGACAGGAAGGGATGCCTCTCCCCAGGTTCCAGCCCGAGCAGCCAGGGGAGGGGTGTCTCTGAAGGAGGTGGGGGGTCAGCGAGGGCCCTGAGGCCAGTGGGCACCCCTGCTGGTGCTCAGGGGTCTGGGCTGGGGGCTGAGGGCGGGCTCATCAGCACGGGGGCCCTTGAGGGCCACCCAGGCGGGGCTGTGAGGTCCCTGGGTGAGGCGAGGTGGGGGGAGGTCACGGCACGGTGGGCAGGGAGGCAGCGGAAGCCCTGCGGGCGCTGCTGGAAGCTGGGCAGCAGCACAACCACCAGGAGTCCTTACTTCTACAACCTTGTCTTCAAGATTCAAAGCGCAGCAGTGATGAATGGGCAGTGTCGCTCCACACAGAGCTGTCTCTGGCCAGAAATCTGGAAACCGCTTAATTAATTTCCAACATTAGGGGGTGTATCAAATAAACGGTCCCGCCCAAGACGGATTATCCTACAACCCCGTACATCGAGCTTTCAAGGTATCTGCTGGCGTGACCTTTCCGTAGTTTGCATCTGGTCACTCGCTCCCAGCTCCAGCGCCCCACGCCAGCGCCCCCTCACGACCGAGCTGCCGGCCCGCCTCTTCCGCCTGCCGCACCTGCCGGGTCCACCCTCGGCCCGGTGGACAGCGCTAGGCCTTTCTCGTGGGTCCAGCTTCACTTCCTTGGGGCCCTCGCCTGCACCTCTCAGGACTCCCCTGGACTCCCCTGTGGGCGCTCCCGGCCCCTCTAGATCCTTCCCCAGCTCCTCCTCTGTCACCCCCTCCCTATGGACCCCCTGGATGTGTCCCGTGTCCAGCTTGGGTGTGGGGGAGTCAGGGCAGGTGGGCTGAGCACAGGGGAGCAAGGAGAGACCTGGGTGCCTGGGGGAGGCCGGCTTGCAGCCCAGTCAGCCTC
Organism: Oryx dammah; assembly: GCF_014754425.2. Lineage (NCBI taxonomy): Eukaryota > Metazoa > Chordata > Mammalia > Artiodactyla > Bovidae > Oryx > Oryx dammah. The sequence continues at coordinate 550,249 of NW_024070200.1, forward strand.
CAGCTGGTCCCCGAGGCCCAGCCCTCCCTGGGTGCCGCTTACCCCAGGGCCCAGGGGCTCCGTCGCACTCCTCTGCACTGGCCCCTGGCAGCCCCTTCGCACCTCCCGGAGATCCCGTCCCCTGTGAGGCAGGGAGGGTGTGCACCCTCCCTGGTCCCTCGTGGTAGGGGTTTCGGCCCAGCGTGTGGAGTGAGTGAATGGAGGCGCGGAGCTGACACCCCGCATCACGCCTCCCCGGCCCTCCGGGCGGCGGACCTGGCTCAGACCTCCCACTCAACCAGCCCCTGCGCCACCACACAGGCCGCCCCCCCGCGAGTTGGGAGGCGCTGGGACAGGCAGGGGTTCAGCAGCGCCCGCCCATAGCCCCAGCCCCTCACCGGCTCCCTGCCCTCCATCTCCTGGGACCAGGAGGTCCCACCCCCCACGTGCCCGGGGCCTGGGCCGGAGGTGGCCACGGCCTCGGGTCACCGCTGCCGGGGGGAGGGGGGGAATTCACCTCTTCCGGCGCGGCGTGCCCTCCCACCCCGCGCTGGGGGCGCCCGGCCTTGCCAGGAATGCGCGCGGGGCCGGGGCGCTGGCCGAGGGCGGGCGCTGGAGAGCGATCTGCTCGGGGACGCCGCACAAAGGCACCCCGCGCCGCCCCTGCACTACGGACCGTCGGGCCGGCGCCCCTGAGCCCCGGCAGGTGTGAGCGGAGATCCGGGCCTGTCCGGAGATTCGCCCGCCCCCCTCCCGCGCGGGCCACGTGCGCGACGGTGGGCCGCCCGGCCGCGGTGCGCGGTGCGGGATGCGGCTGCGTGGAAGGCCGCGGGCTCTCGCCGCCACCCATCTTTCCCTCTCGGGCGGGGGCTGGCTCAAGAATAGTTCCTGCGCCTCCGGGCCGCGCCTGCCCCTCCTCCAGGAAGCGTCCTTGGCCGCTCTGGTCGGGTCGCAGGTGCCTCCCGCTCAGCCCGAGCGCTGACCCTGAAGCCCCGCTCCTCTCCGTATCCCCAGGGACACTGGCAGTCCCGTGGCCGGGCAGGGGTCGGGGGCGAGGCCTGACCGGTGGGTGGGTGGGCACACAGCAGATGGGCAGGAGAGTAGACCCGGAGCGGGACCGGACCGGCGCCCACGGTTTCCTGGGAGCCAGGGCGTGGCTCCGCCGCTCCCCAGGAGCCCTCCTCCATCCCTGCCGCTGGGGCACGTGGCGGAGGAGGCGGAAGGCGCCGACCCCGCAGCGGCCGAGCGGGCGGGCGCTGATTACTGAAATTGACACCCGCGGGTGGGGAAGCCCACGGAGAGCGGCCGAGGAGGCGGAGCTGAGCGCCCACCCGCTCCCACCCACTCCCCTCTCTCCTTGGGGTCAGGGTTGAGGCCAGGACGTCCTGGGGTCTCTGGGTGGATCAGCTGTGGCAGGGGTGATGGGGCGGGTGAAGTAAGGCTGGAGGCCCAGCTCGGGGAGGAGCAGGCCTCTGGGCCCCCAGCCTGGGGCAGGGGAAGGGCCGGGCTGGTGTTGGATATTCACAGGCTGAAGGTGAGGAGCAGACCCAGGCCCCCAGGGGAGAAGCTGGGACCACCGCCTGGCTGGCAGGAGCTCCCTGGGGTTATGCGGGGAGCACGGCTAGGCCCTGGGAGCTGGGGTTCAGAGCCTGGGGGAGCTGGGGAGTGAGATTCCGCCCTGCCCCCCTCCCAGCCTCCCCTGTGGCCTGGCTGGCAAGGCCTGGGCGCGCCCAGCTCCCTGGAGTTGGCAGGGACCAAAGGGCGGAAAGCCGTCCTCCGCCCTCGCCCACTGAGACAGGAATCCGTGGCCCCGGGGGACGGAATCCGCAGCCACATTCCGTGTGCCCTGGTCGCCACCAGGCAAGGGTGGGGCAGGGCTGGGGCGCCAAGGCTGGCACCGGGGAGTGTGGGAACCCCGTGCTGCCAGCACCCGGGCTGGTGGCCCTCTTTGCCAGCCTGGCTGTGGTTGGTACCCCTCTGTCAGCCCTCGAGGGCCTCACTGGGGCCAAAGTGGGGTCCATGGTGGGAGGAGGGGGGGGTGGGGCCTGGATATCTTCTACTTGAGACCGGGTCACCCTCACCACTGGGGGAGGCACAGCCCTGACCCCCCCACACCGCAGGCACTCTGCGTGGGCAGGCCCTGCCCCGCCTGGGCCAGCAGGGGCCTTGGAAGGGAGAGGGCAGTGGTGGGCTGGCCCGTAGGGGTCATGCTGACCGATAGGGTCCTGGCCCACTCGGATGTGCTCACACACGTCCGAATCCAGCCTGCGGCGACTTGCTCGCTGGCAGGAAGGCGGGCCGGCTTGTCCTGGTTGCAATCCCAGAAGTTCTCCAGAAGGGTCTGCTCCCTGCTGCCTGGCGCAGAGCCAGGCTGCAGACCCCCTGGGTGCAGGGCCATTGGGCTGCAGGTGTGGTGGCTTCCAGACGCACCTGTGCTGGGGGGTGGGGGTGGAGCCCTGCTCTGAGGAGGGGGCAGAGTCCAGCGGGGCGTGGGCTGGAGGCCAGGGCTGGGCTCTGTCCAGTAGTTGGCCCCGCCCAGCCAAAGCAATGCCTTCCCATCCCCACTTTCCAGATGGAGAAACTGAGGCCGAGAGGTCAGGGGACTTTTCCAAAGTCACACAGCAAGGTGGAGGCAGCACAGCAGATTCACGGTGGACTTGGAGAACCCTTGGAGACCTGAACCTTCCTTTCCTGAGAGCCCGGTGGGTGGCATCCCTGTCTCTGGCCTCAGTTTCCTCACCTGGGGAGTGGGCTCACAGTAACCACATGGCAGAGCCCTCGCGAAGTCAGGAAGGAGCCGGCCGGCAGTCAGGCTCTTCTGCCCCTACTCCCCACTCCCAGCACCCAGACAAAAGGCTCTGCCGCACCGGGACCCACATCCATAACAAGGGGCCCCTGGTGGCCACTGGTGGCATGAGGCCACCTGTCCTCTGCCCTTGAGTGATGGAAGAGCCTTGGCCAGGTGGGTGAGAAAGGCCCTGAGGAGGGTAGGGGGCAGAGGGCAGGCCCTGGGGGGCAGAGGGCAGGGGCTGCTGGGTTGGAGCGTCCGTGGGGGTCCATGCAGGGGAGGCTGCGAATGCCGCCCGTCAGAAGCTTGGACGAATCCTGTGGGTAGCTGGAGGCTATGAGACAGTGTCCCCTGGAAGCTGACCGCAGGGGAGGCAGGGCCTGGGGCAGAGTTCACACGTGAGGGGACAGCAGCCCAACTCTGGGGGCACAGAGGCCCCGCGGGTGCTCAGTCGTGGGGTTTGGTCGGCCTGAGGCCTCGGCAGGTCTGGGCTGGGAGAGGAGCTGGCCAGGCGCCCGAGGGCTCCAGGAGACCGGGGCGCCCACCCCCTTTCAGACCCCAGTGCGGTCCCCTCTGCTCCTCCGTCCTCAGAGGCCTACTTGTCCCTGGGAAGCCACCAGCACGCTGGCCTGAGAGGGCCTTGTGGCTCGGGACTCCGGTGAGTGAGCAGACACAGGGCCCTCATCCTCCCTGGCTCCCTGCGTGCCCCGCGCTCTGGCGTGGGGTCTGGTCATGGGCACCATGCCACCTCCCCGGTCAGAGCTGGCAGGCGGTGATGGCCGGGGCAGGAGGGATGGGGCTGGGGTGGACGGAACTCAGGGTCATCCTCTGGGCCCCGCCCCAGTGGGGGAGTGCAGAGAGGAGCCATGAGGGGCAAGGGTCACGGGCACAAGAGGGGCCCGGGCGGTCCAAGGGAGCCCACTGGCCTCTGGGTAAAGGGCTGGGCTGAGGCTCCGGGGCACTCACCTGGCCTCTGGGCACCAGGCGCAGGGACACGTCTTGGCTTGTAGCCTGTGGCCCCTGCTCCTTCCGCTGCCAGCCCTAGGGGGTGGTGGGGTGCGTGGCGGGGCAGACACAGGCCTGGGAAGCCACCTCGGGCCCCATGCACCCTAGGACTTCTGTCTCTGGTGGTGACAGTCCCCCCGCAGGCCACCAGCACCCAGCATATCTGCCCAAAGGACCCCTCCTCTCTGGGACCAGTCAGTCCTGGCCTTCAGTAAGCCCCCCCGCCCCGCCACCGTCCTTGGTGCCTGTGCCCAGGGTATCAGGAGATGGGGCTCCCTGTGACTGGCTCCCTCCCTGGGCACTGTTGTCACCTGAGCCTGGAGGTTGAGCTGGGCTGGATGTCTATGCCCAGGGCACAAGCCTGCCCTACCCAGGAGCTGGGCCCACCACACAAGCCGGGACCTCCAGGTGGCAAAGCGCTCCTCCGTGAAGGCTGACCGGAGCGAGAAGGGGGGCTGTGCAAACCTGGGGCCCAGCATCCCCAGGGGCTGGCACCTGTGACTGCCCTGTGCATTTGCAGAACTCCCCATGGAAGTGGCCAGCGTGTGTGTGTGTGTGTGTGTGTGTGTGTGTGTGTGCGCGCGCGCCTGCTGTACGTGGACACAGGTGCGCACCGGCTGAGCAGGCACACCGGCGCGCACTCACAGGCCCACACCCTCACACAGCAAGGAGCACAAACCACACACACTTGGAGACCAGCCCCACGCAAGCGCGTGTGAGCGGACCCAAAGCAGTGGGGAGGGGCTCGTGACTGGGTCCCTGCGCCTCCTCCAGGGTACTTGTAACAAGCCCCTCCCCACTGCCAGGGGTTCACCACACACGGATGCAGGGAGCCCTGACCAACCCTCCTGCGACGGAAGAAACACGCCAGGCAGAGGGGCAAATCGAGGGGGCTGCGACTCAGGCCCTCACGGCGGCCGCACGTGGAGGAAGCCGGCGGGGCGGCTCGGTGAGGCCCGCCCGGTCGGGGAGCCGGCCTCTTCTCGCCCCCGCGGGCTGGGGCCGGCCCAGGGCGGAGGGGTCGCCGAGGGCGCCGGCTCCCCGGGAATTCCAGGCGCGTGTGTCAGCGCGCTCGGCTTCGCCGCCCCTCGGCCCCCTCGGCCCCCTGGGCGGTTTGGCGCGGAGAGCTGGATTCCCAAGGGGGCGGGGCCCACCCCGCACCCCCAGAGCGGCCCTGGCAGGAGCGGGTCTCTCTCTACTCCCTCTTACTTTCTGCGCCCCAAGGGTCGCAGCTCCCCGGGGAAGGAGCGGAGAGGGCCGGCACAAGAGGACTCGGACTGGGGAAGGGACGCCCCCGGCCCTGCGCGCCCGCGCGCGCCAGGAAATTTCATCCCCTTGGGGGAGCGGGCTCAGCCCTGCCCGACAGACAGATGAGACCCCCTAGGTCACGGCCGTCCAGCTGTTTCTGTGCAGACCTCTACGTGAGCTGGCGGCGGCGTCTGGATCTTGCGCGCGAATCCCAGCTGGGCTTTGATTTTCGCATCTGGAAAATGGGAAGCAGAGCAGCGCCTGCCTCGCACGGTATCGCGCAAATAGAAGACGCCACGGCGAGCGCCGCCAGTGCCCGGGGTGCGGCGCTGCCTGCAAGCCCGGGGTGCGGGGACCCAGGACACCCACCCTGCCCGCCCCGGCTCGCTCTGGGGCTGCCTGGAGCCCCCTCCGGGCCGCACACACCGAAGTCTCTCCCCGCCCCAGGCCCGCCCCGGCGCTGCTCTGCCAGCGGCCTCGACAGGCCCCGGCGCGCTCAGGCCCGCGGGGCGAGGGTGGGTGCGCGCCGGCCCCGACCGGAGCGCGCCGGGGTCGGAGGGGCCAGGGGCGGCTCTAGGCGGCGGGAGCGGGTGGAGGCGGCGAGGGGTTGCGGCAGGGCCCGGGGCGGAGCGGGCTGGGGAGCTCGGTACGGCGGGGCCGGGCTCGGGGTCTAGACCGGGTGAGGGGAGGACGCGGGAAGCCGGGCGTCTCGGGACCCGCCCGCGGTGCCCCGCCCCTCCGCGTGCCCCTGGGCGCCGCTCGCCCGTTTCTCCGTGGGGGAAGCAGTGGGTCCCGCGCACCCGCGGGAGGGGGGTTGGGGTTTGTGTCCCAGCGCCCGGCGTGCTGAGCGGGTTGCTCGTGGTAACCCGCTCGTGGTACCCCGGGTTGCTCGTGGTAACGCAGACAGCACGAAGCGGTGCGGGTCAAGCCAGGCGGCGGTCTTGGGCCGCGCCTCCGCCTCCCTCTGCCCTCACCGGCCCCTCGGGGCAGGGGCTCTGGGCCGGGAGGCGCCCGCGATCGGGGGAGCCCCGAGCGAGGCCCGCGGACGCAGGGCCGACGTCGGCCAGCAGGCGGCGCGGCGCGGAGCCCCGCCGACCCGCTTCCCTAGGCCCGGCCGCCCCGTCCCGGAGCCCCCACCGGGATCGCAGACGGGAACCCAGGCCCCCGAGCCCTCGCCTCATCTTGAAGTTTGCGTGCAACAGAGGGGCAGGAAGGCGGCTTCTTGGGGCATTAGGTGCATGAAACTTGCGGAGCCCAGCTGTATCCCTAGGAGGTGACCTTGAACACGGCCCAGGCTCTCCCTTCACTTCCCCTGTGAAAATAGGGGGTGGGGGCGGGAAGAGAATTCCCCGCTGCTGGCCGGCCTTGGCCCGAGGAGACAAGGGCCTTCGGGAAGCTGGGCCGCTGGGGTGTCCGGGGGGAGAGGGCTGACGGCAGGCCCACTGGAGGCGGGGTGGCTCCCCTCTCCGCTCTGGGTGTGGCTGAGCCAGGAGAGGCTCCTCGGGACAGAAGCCACTGCCCTGAGCCCGAGGGCCCTGTGGGGCTGGGCCTGGGGCTGGACGCCTGGGAGGGCCCGCCTGTGCGCAGGGCCTGTGGGGAATGGGGTGGAGGAGGTGGGGCAGCCCAGCCTACAGCAGCGCCCCACCCCAGTCAGAGCTCGGCTGTGGCATCAGCCTGAGGGCACCGTGCTCACAGCAGGCCTCCAGCCCAGGACTCCTCCCCAGACCCTGGCCTCCCAGTGTCCAACCCCATGGAGGGAGGAGCAGGTCAGCTGGACACCCCTCTTCCAGCTGCGACATTGCCCGCAACCCGCCAGCACTCGCTCTGGTGCCTGGGGCCTGCCCACCTGCCCCTCCCCTGCCTACCCTCCCCCACTTGGTGCCCCGGCCATCAAGGGTGCAGCCTTTCCTGAGCCCCTCCATGCACTCACCCCGAGGACTGGCTTCTGTGTCACCCTCAGAGAACCCTCTTCTGGGCCTGGGCAGAGAAAGATTCACCCAGCAGGCTGGGGTGTCCACCCGCTGCGCAGTCCAGAGAAAGGTTTAGCCCTTGCCTGGCTCCTAGGAGGCACCCTCCGAGCCCCTGGAGTGTCTGAGATGGCCTCTCCTGAGCGCACAGTTGGCCCTTGGCTGAGTGGTGGGCAGGCAGCTGCCCCAAGGTGCCAGCCATTGGCCCTCTGTACTTGGTTTCCCATTTACTGGGGCACAGGGGCTGAAAGCAGCGCGCCTGCTTGTAGGCAGGCCTCCAAGTGAGAAAGCGGGACTTGTAGGGAAAAGGGAGGCGCCTCGTGGATGGATAGAGAGCTGGGCGGACGGATGCGTGGATGCAGGAAGGGAGGAATAGGGGGGTGGACGGATGGATGCGTGGATGCATGAAAGAGCAAGTGCGGCGTGTTGCTCATTGTAGAAACAGGCGAGGGGTACGTGAGGTTTCACTGCACGACTCTTTTACCTGTGCTGTGGGTTTGAAAATATAATACAATGTTGGGGAAATGTCTGTAGATGAGCCCTGTAACACACATGTACACACACTGCTGAAACCTCATGGGCTGGGACTTCCCTGGTGGTCCAGGGGTTAGAAATCTGCCTGCCAATGGGATCTGCCAACGGGCACAGGTTAGATCCCTGACGTGGGAAGATGCCACCTGCCGTGGGGCAACTAAGCCCGTGGGCCACAGCTGCAGAGGCCACGTGCTGCAGCCACCGAAGCCCACATGCCTAGGGCCCGCGCTCGGCAACGGGAGAAGCCCCTGCTCGCCACAACGGAAGGAAAGCCTGCGCACAGCACTGAAGACCAGTGCAGCTGAAAACAGATGAATGGACTAATCAACCAAGGTTTTAAAAACATCATGAGCTAAAGAAGAGATCATAATAGAAGTTTTTAAATACCCAGAGCTGAATGGTAATAACAACACTGTGTATCCAGACTTGTAGGGGGCTGGGCCGCAACGGCAGTAATGGCAGTGCTTCCAGATACGTGAGTTGGAAAGAGGGAAGCCCTGAGTCTGTCAGCTGCGTCCCCATCTCTCGGGGGAGGGGCAGTAGGAGGGCTGCAGATGGGCTGGGGGTGCGGGTCACACTTCTGCACCGGTAGCCGCTGAGCTGGAGCACTGGCCAAAATCAGATACCACACCCGAGAGGGACTACACGGAATACAGGCTCTCCCTGCGCTTTGCAAATCAAATGAAAATGTTGGGGGAAGAAAAGAAGGCATTGATGGTGGGGGGGGACAGAATAACCCTGGAGAAAGCTTGAAAATAGAGATAAACCAAGCCTGGGAAAGGATGAAGCAGGAAGCAAATGCGAAGAAGCAGGTCTGCAAAGACAGGTTTTTCTTTGAAGAGAATCAACCAACTGGAACAGACCAACTTGCGAGAAAAAGGAAAGAAGGGCTTCCCTGGTGGCCCAGCGGGTGAGACTCCACGGTCCCAAGGCAGGGGCCCAGGTTCCATTCCCGGTCAGGGACCTAGATCCCGCGTATCCCAGCTAAGAGCTCGCACGCCAAACAGAGGTCGACGCGCCACAACCAAGACCTGGCACCCCACCAAGACGTGGCACCGCCAAATAAATGAATCAGTATTTTTAAAAAAGGAAAGAAAAACACAAAGGTGACAACATAAATCGGAAAGAAGATGCAGTGTCAGACTTAAAAGGAACTGAGAAGCCGCAGACTAACAGAAAACGGTTGCAAACCGTGTATCAGATAAAGGGTTTGTTTTCAAAATAAGTAGAGAACGTCCAGAACTCAACAGCAAAGGAACAAACAACCTGATTTGGAAATGGGCCAAAGACAAAGGTCCATATAGTTCAAGCTACGGTTTTCCCAGTGGTCATGCACGGATGTGAGAGCTGGACCCTAAAGAAAGGTGAGCACCAAAGAATTGATGTTTTTGAACTGTGGTGCTGGAGAAGACTCTTGAGAGTCCCTTGGACAGCAAGGGGCTCGAACCAGTCCATCCTAAAGGAAATCAACCCTGAATATTCATTGGAAGAACTGATGCTGAAGCTAAAGCTCCAATACTTTGGCCACCTGATGTGAAGAAGAACTGACTCATTGGAAAAGACCCTGATGCTGAGAAAGATTGAAGGCAGGAGGAGAAGGGGATGACAGAGGGTGAGATGGTTGGACGGCATCACCGACTCAATGGACATGAGTTTGTGCAAACTCCGGGAGATGGTGGCGTGCTGCAGTCCATAGGGTCGCAGAGAGCTGGACGCGACTGAGCGAATGAACAGCAAGAGATGTGAGCGTGGCAGGGAGGAAGGCGTCCTGCTAACGGCGAATAAGCGCGTGGAGAGACGCTTCCTCCCTGTGTCATTAGGCAAATGCAGATTAGACCACAGTGCAATACCACCTGTGAGAGAAAGCAGACACTAGTAACACGGGTAAAAGAGCAACTCCACATGAGAAACTGCGTGGCAAAATTGTGAACAAAACTTCCGACGTGTCGCCGGTGAGAAGGCAGAGCAGAGCCTGGTGGAGGAGTGGTGTCAATCTCAGCAGCTGGTGACCCAGGGCTTCCACCCTCAATTTTTACTCAAGAGAAGTCAAAGCTCATGTCCTTGCAAACGTCTGTGCATGAATCTTTACAACAGCTTTATTTACGGTCGCCCCAAACCAGAAACAAAATATGTGTCATCCAGCTGGTGCGGTGGTGGCCCCTGCCGTCTGTCCACGAGATGCCACCGGGGGAAGGGGCTGCCCGCGTGCCCGGTGGGCATGAGCCGCAAGTGCCTTGTCTGTACGAAAGACTCCGGACCCCAAAGGCTGTACCGGGCTGCTCACGTGATGTTCTGGAAGAGGCAAACTAAGAGAGGGTGATGACAGATGAGTGGTTGCTAGGGGTTGGGGTCAGGGAGCGATTGCCTCTCAGGGGGCGCAGAGGGAAGCGTGGGGGTGATGGAGCTGTTCCCAGCACGACTCTGGTGGGTACACGGCCAGCTGCATTTGTCAAAACCTACAGAGCTGGGGCTTCCCTGGTGGCCCAGTGGTTAGAATTCGCCTGCCAGTGCAGGAGACATGGGTTCAGCCCCTGGTCTGGGGAGATCCCACCTGCCGCAGGCCAGCTGAGCCCGTGAGCCACAACTACTGAGCCCACACGCCCTAGAGCCCGTGGTCCAGCACGGGAGAAGCCCCCGCACCACAGCCAGATAGAGCCTGCGTGCGGCCACAAAACCCAGCACAGCCGCCAGTCAATAAATATGCTCATTTAAAAGGTTTCCTTTTAAACGAGCGAGCTGAACGCTGCAGAGTGAACTTCACTGCATGTGCATGAAGATTTTAGTACAAAACACGCGTTTCAAAAGGCAGATAATAAGAAGGCACTGCAGGATACCGTGTGTTATTTCTGAAACATAAATGAAATGAACCAACTATTAGAAAACTGGAAGGGGCTAGAGGAAATGAAAAACTTGAATGAAGCGATGCTCAGAAGTCGCCCCACACAGACACCTGGAGCTGGAAGTACAGACACAGACATGGACGGTGACCCAAAGCAGGGTCAGCTCTCTGACAAGCCTGGCGACTCTCGGCTCCAAGGGGCAGGGAGGAACAGGGAGAGGGGTGAGAGCAGTGGCATGCAGGCAGAAGCGGCAGCCCGCGGCTGCTGCGGGGGATGGAAGCCTGTCCACTGTCTCCCTGACGTCAGTCGGGGTTTAGGGCTCAACCTGGGACCCCAGACCCCACTGTGGCACCTGAAGGTGAGATCTGACATGTGGACACGTGGCCGTAGCACTCACGCTTGTAGAAAGGCCCTGTCCCCTGTCCCCATGGGGGGGCCTTGGGGCTGTCCAGCCCAGTGCTGAGTCCCTGGGAGGGGGTGACATGGAGCTGCCAACAGTAATGGGAAGTTCCCAGTGGAGCTGGGGCCTATTCCAGAATGAAGTTAGGATGCAAGTTTCCTGGGCTTCTCAGGTGGCTCAGTGGTAAAGAATCTGCCTGCCGTGCAGGAGACATGGGTTCAAGCCCTAGGCCGGGAAGATCCTCTGGAGAAGGGAACGGCTACTCACTCCAGTATTCTGGCCTGGGGAATTCCATGGACAGAGGAGCCTGGCGGGCTGCAGCCCTGGGGTTGCGGAGAGTCAGACACGACTGAGGGACTGAACACCACCACGTGTTCTCTGCAGGCCCACAGCGATGCAAACGGGACCAAGGGGCACGGAGGAAGTGAAATGACCTCCATTGGCAGATGGTGTGATCTGACATGTAGGAAATCCTGAGGATTCCGGCTGAGTGGCAGGATACGAAGCGAACGAGGAAATCAACTGCGTTTCTGACTAACAGCAGAGAAACTGAGGAGGAAATTAGGAAGCCAGTTCCATTCTGCCTCTCTTTTTTTTTTCTACACTGTGAGTCCAAAGCATTTGCACTCCTGCCAAGTTCCCAGGGATGTGCTGTGGGCAGCTGGGCACGGAAATCAGTCCCATTTTCAGCGGCGTGAAAAATAATAAAGCACTTGGGAACTACCTGACCCAGGGAAGAGAGAAGGCGGCACTGTGGCAGCCACAGACTGCTGCAGGAAGGGGTGAAGACAGGCGGGGAGGCCTGCGCCCCGCTCGGACCAGAGGGCGCCCTGCTGTTACAAAGTGGGTCTGCAGTCACCGCGACCCCTGCCCAAGTCCCCGTGACGTGACTGCTTTTGTTTTGTTCTGTCTGCAGAGATAGAAACGCTCAGAAGTGCTCAGAATCTCGGTCGTGTCCGACTCTCCGAGACCGCACGGACTGCAGCCCACCAGGCTCCTCTGTCTGTGGGATCCTCCAGGCAAGAATACTGGAGTGGGTGCTATTTCTTTTTCCAGGAGATCTTCCCGACCCAGGGATCCAACCGCGTCTCTTGTGTCCCCTGCACTGGCAGGCAGATCTTTTACCACTGTGGCACTTGTGAAGCCCCCAGAAGTAGAAATATCCACCTTAAACGTCACATGGGGCCTCAGGGACGCAGTCCCAGGAATTCATCCTCGGGGCCGAGATGATGCCTCCACGAAGCCTGGCTGGCAGAGACTGTGGGAGGGGTGGGGGTGCCGGGGGACAGGGCCGAACGGGGAGGGGGCCAGACGGCAGAGGAGGCCAAGACTGGGCATGCCCACTCAGCCCGGCCTCGCTACTCGGGGGCGGGCGCTCTGCCCACGCCCCTCCTGGAGTCCCGCCTGCACCCCATCTTCACCCGGGAGAGTGGAGCCCGGCTGCCTGCCCATCACAGGGAGGAAAGTGGGCAGGGCTGGGGGCGGGGTGGGGGCACACCGAGTCTGTCACAGTGTGTATGTGTGTGTGTGTCTGTGTGTGTGTCTGTGTGTGTGTGGGTGTGTCTGTGTGTGGGGTGTGTGTGTGTGTGTGTGGATGTCTGTGTGTGTGTGGGGGGTGTGTGTGCTGTGTGTGTCTGTGTGTGTGTGGGGTGTGTGTGT